>NC_047516.1:11578140-11878140 GCF_902827115.2 Pseudochaenichthys georgianus | reverse complement strand
TCTTGCCCAGGGACACAAGGACATGCTGACTGCAGTGGGGTTTGACTTTGAACCTGTGCTCCCCTGATCCGAACACCAACAATCTTTACTTCCAGCTGCTATAAAGTGAGCCTTTTCCAGTAAGTAAATGGATGTGTTTTCTAAAGGCCAATATCAATATTGACAGAGGGGGAACGTCCTGTGGTTTAGGGACTACAGCATCCACAGCGGGCTGGGTTTCCAACAGTCGCTGCTTTATGTAACTGACTGCGCCGGCAATACAGCTTCTCCGTAAGTTTTTAATAATATTTTTCTCTTCCTAGAAAGACCAGTATTAAGTCAGAGTTTGGTATTTGGTCTGTTTCTGTTCTCTTGAGATTTGAGATATGTTTACTATTGCATAAACTGAGTAATTGTGCAAAATTAAGCTACATATTTGATTCTTAAGTAAGGCAAGGCAAGTTTATTTATAGCACCTTCCAACACAAGGCAATTCAAAGTGCTTTACAAAAATGAAAGACATTAAGAGCATTAAGAAACATATTATAAAATGACATTTAAAACAAAAGCAAAGATAAAAAGCAAAGATAATATTACAGTGCAGTTTAAGATAGTTGCAGCAGACCTGCAGGTTTCTGGGAGTTTGTTCCAGATATTTGGAGCATAATAACTGAAGGCTGCTTTACCATGTTTAGTTCTGACTTCGGGACAGAAAGGTAAAGACCTCACTGTTCTGGATGGTTCATAATTTAGCAGGAGGTCAGAGATGTATTTTGGGCCTAAACCATTCAATGCTTTATAAACCAGCAGCAGTATTTTGAAATCAATTATTTGACACACAGGAAGCCAGTGTAAAAACTTCAGAACAGGAGTAATGTGATCCACATTCTTAGTGTTGGTAAAGACTCGAGCAGCGGCGTTCTGAATCAGCTGCAGCTTTCTAATGGATTTTTTAGTGAGACCTGTGAAGACACCATTACAGTAGTCGAGTCTACTGAAGATAAAAGCAGGTTTTCCTGCTGTGACATTAGTCTTTTAATCCTAGATATGTTCTTTAGGTGGTAGTAGGCTGATTTAGTGTTGTTTTAATGTGACTGTTGAAACTCAGGTCAGAGTCCATGACTACACCTAGATTTCTGGCCTTATCTGTTGTTTTGAACATTGCAGACTGAAGCTCAGCGTTAACTTTTATACAGTCTTCCTTGGCTCCAAAAACCATTACCTCAGTTTTATCTTTGTTTAATTGGAGAAAGTTCTGACACATCCAGTCATTGATTTGTTCAATGCAGTTACTCAGGGTTTGAATTGGAGCATAGTCTCCTGGTGAAATGGTTATGTAAATGTGGGTGTCATCCGCATAGTATGCTATGGTAACTGTGTTAAAGAGAAGAGGCCCCAAGATGGAACCTTGAGGAACCCCACATATCATATTTGTCAACTCAGATGTGTATTTACCTATATAAACAAAGTTGTTTCTGTCCTTTAAGTAGGATTCAAACCAATTTAGAACTGTTGCCAAAAGTCCCACCCAGTTTTCCAGTCGGTCTAGTAATATGTTGTGGTCAACAGTGTCAAACGCTGCACTGAGATCTAATAATACTAACACTGAATTTCTGCCACTGTCTGTGTTTAAGTGGATGTCATTGAAGACCTTTACATGAGCAGTCTCAGTGCTGTGGTTTGGATGAAAGCCTGACTGGAACACATCGAAACAGTTATTTAAATGCAAGAAATTACTCAACTGTTGAAAAACTACTTTTTCAATGATTTTACCTAGAAATGGGAGATTTGATATGGGCCTGTAATTGTTCATTACTGAAGCATCTAGATTATTCTTTTTTAAGAGTGGTTTAATGACTTCCGTTTTTAGGGCCTGTGGAAAAACACCTGAGTGAAGAGATTTGTTTCCTATATGAAGTAGATCTGAGGCCATGCAATGAAAAACATTTTTGAAAAATCCTATTGGAATAATATCAAGGCAGCAGGAGGAGGATTTCAGAAGTTGAATAATGTCTTCTAGGTTTTTATCATTAATCTGATGGAACTGTGTCATGGTGTTTGAATTGATATTCGGCGGACACAGGGACAAAACATTTGCTGTACCTAATACAGAGGCACTGACTGCTTGTCACATTTTCTGAATTTTGTCAGTGAAGAAGGAGGCAAATTCATTGCAGGCCCTGGTGGATAGAAATTCAGAGGCTACTGACATTGGGGGGTTTGTTAGTCTGTCAACGGTAGCAAACAAGGCACGTGCGTTGTTTTTGGCAATTATGTCAGAGAAGAAAGACTGTCGTGCAATTTTCAATTTCAAATTATAAAAGCCAAGTCTCTCTTTATAGATTTCAAAATGAACCTGGAGATTTGTTTTTCGCCACCTGCGTTCAGCTTTTCTACACTCTCTTGTTTCTGTTTTCACGGTCATGGCCTTTCTCCATGGAGATATTTTCTTGCCAGTCACTTCCTTTATCTTAGTTGGAGCAATGGCATCTATACATTTTTTAAATTTTTAAATTAAAATGAAACTATGTCACCTGCCGTCGAGAAAACCCTCTCGCTGGGGACTGAGACTGACTCGGATGTGATTGAGCATGTTCGACGTGTTACCACTAGCATACCGCACCGCTGTCGAACAATGCCGACACTCCGTCCTCGTCCGATCCACAACTCGCACCCCATCATTGTTGTATTCCACAGGGAACCCGAAATGTTCCCACACTTCTGATTTAAAAGAAGCAGGTGGGTCTTCTAGCTCCTGTGTGTTGTGTGAACTCGCCATAGCTACTAAGTTTTCATCTTCGTGTGTTGTGTTCGTTTTGTTGTGTTTTGTTCTTGTTCTTCATTGGTTATTTACGGGCGGCTGGCTTTTAGGCGCAATACCGCCCCCTGGATTATATATAGTGTAATACTGCCCTGAGTGACAGACTTTTTTCCCCACTCGTAAAAAAAAAAGGCGTATTCGCCGTGTGACTGCATGTGCATGTGCATGTGCGTATTCGTCCCGAACCGTGACGGTACGGGACGAATACGGATACCGTTACACCCCTAGTGGTTACCTCTTTTTGAACATTTTTGTGAACAGAAATAGAGCTCTCAAAGAAAACACAGGAATAATCAGAGAGTGCAACATCAGTCACCACCTTAGAGATATTCAGACCCTTTGAGATAATTAAGTCCAGAGTGTGCCCCTTATTGTGCGTGGGCTCCGTCACATGCTAAGTCAGTCCATAGTTATCAAGAACACAACACAGTTCTTTAGCCCCTCTGTCCTGGGGGTTGTCAACATGGATGTTAAAATCACCAACAATGACCAGACTAGTTTAGTTAACAAACTTAAACTAGCTTTATTAAATGTCAGGTCTTTGGCAGGAAAAACATTTTTAATCAATGATTTTATCACTGAGCACAATCTTGATTTTATGTTTTTAACAGAAACTTGGATTGAACAAAATAACAGTGCAGCTGTTCTTATCGAATCAACCCCTCCCAACTTTAGTTTTATGAGTCAGGAAAGAATGCATAAGAAAGGGGGTGGAGTTGCTATTCTGTTCAATGATTCCCTTCAATGCAGGAAGACATCGTATGGAAACTTTGATTCTTTTGAATATGTGGCCCTTCAGTTGTAATGCTCCTCTCGAGCTCTGTTCCTAAATATCTATAGGCCACCCAAATACTGTGCAAGCTTTTTTGATGACTTTACTGAACTGCTGTCTATAGTGTGTATTGACTTTGACCGTCTAGTCATTGTTGGTGATTTTAACATCCATGTTGACAACCCCCAGGACAGAGGGGCTAAAGAACTGTTTTGTGTTCTTGATAGCTATGGACTGACTCAGCATGTGACGGAGCCCACGCACAATAAGGGGCACACTCTGGACTTAATTATCTCAAAGGGTCTGAATATCTCTAAGGTTGTGGTGACTGATGTTGCACTCTCTGACCATTCCTGTGTTTTCTTTGAGAGCTCTATTTCTGTTCACACAAGTGTTCAAAAAGAGGTAACCACAAAGCGATATTTAACTGAAAATACTAGGGAAATGTTTACTCAGAATTTTTCTTCCACACTTGCCCCTGCTAACATCTCAGTAGATGAGCTAGTAGATCATTTTAATTCAAAAATTAAAAATGTTATAGATGCCATTGCTCCAATTAAGGTAAAGGAAGTGACTGGGAAGAAAATATCTCCATGGAGAAAGGCCATGACCGTTAAAACAGAAAAAAGAGAATGTCGAAAAGCTGAACGCAGGTGGCGAAAAACAAATCTCCAGGTTCACTTTGAAATTTATAAAGAGAGACTTGGCCTTTATAATTTGGAATTGAAAAACGCACGACAATCATTCTTCTCTGACATCATTACCAAAAACAAAAACAACGCACGTGCCTTGTTTGCTACCGTCGACAGACTAACTAACCCCCCAGTGTCAGTAGCCTCTGAATTTCTAACCACCAGGGCGTGCAATGATTTTGCCTCCTTTTTCACTGACAAAATTCAGAAAATCAGACAAGCAGTCAGTGCCTCTGCATCAGGAACAGCAAATGTGTTGTCTCTGTGTCCACTTAACATCAATTCAGACATCATGACACAATTCCATCAGATTAATGATAAAAACCTAGAGGTCATTATACAACTTCTGAAGTCCTCCTCCTGCTGCCTTGATATTATTCCAACAGGATTTTTCAAAGATGTTTTGCCTTGCATGGCCTCAGAACTACTTCATATAGTAAACAAATCTCTTCACTCAGGTATTTTTCCACAGGCCCTGAAAACTGCAGTCATTAAACCGCTCTTAAAAAAGAATAATCTAGATGCTTCAGTAATGAACAATTACAGGCCCATATCAAACCTGCCATTTCTAGGTAAAATCATTGAAAAAGTTGTTTTTCAACAGTTGAGTAATTTCTTGCATTTAAATAGTTGTTTCGATGTGTTCCAGTCAGGCTTTCGTCCAAACCACAGCACTGAGACTGCTCTTGTAAAGGTCTTTAACGACATCCACTTAAACACAGACAGTGGCAGAACTTCAGTGTTAGTATTATTAGATCTCAGTGCTGCGTTTGACACTGTTGACCACAGCATATTACTAGACCGACTGGAAAACTGGGTGGGACTTTCGGAAACAGTTCTAAATTGGTTTAAATCCTACTTAAAGGATAGAAATAACTTTGTTTCTATAGGGAAATACACATCTGAGTTGACAAATATGACATGTGGGGTTCCTCAAGGCTCCATCTTGGGGCCTCTTCTCTTTAACATCTACATGCTACCACTGGCTCAGATAATGAAGAACAACAAAATAAGTTACCATAGCTATGCAGATGACACACAAATTTACGTAACAATTTCACCAGGAGACTATGCTCCAATTCAAACACTGAGTAAGTGCATTGAACAAATCAATGACTGGATGTGTCAGAACTTTCTCCAATTAAACAAAGATAAAACTGAGGTAATGGTCTTTGGAGCCAAGGCAGAACGTTTAAAAGTTAGCGCTGAGCTTCAGTCTGCAATGTTCAAACCAACAGATAAAGCCAGAAATCTAGGTGTAGTCATGGACTCTGACCTGAGTTTCAACAGTCATTAAAACAGTTACTAAATCAGCCTACTATCACCTAAAGAATATATCTAGGATTAAAAGACTAATGTCACAGCAGGATTTGGAAAAACTTGTCCATGCCTTTATCTTCAGTAGACTCGACTACTGCAATGGTGTCTTCACAGGTCTCACTAAAAAATCTATTAGAAAGCTGCAGCTGATTCAGAACGCCGCTGCTCGAGTCCTCACTAACACTAAGAAAGTGGATCACATCACTCCTGTTCTGAAGTCTTTACACTGGCTTCCTGTGTGTCAAAGAATAGATTTCAATATTGCTGCTGGTTTATAAAGCACTGAATGGTTTAGGCCCAAAATACATTACTGACCTCCTGCTAAACTATGAACCATCCAGATCTCTCAGGTCTTCAGGGACTGGTCAGCTTTCTGTCCCCAGAGTCAGAACTAAACATGGTAAAGCAGCGTTCAGTTATTATGCTCCAAATATCTGGAACAAACTCGCAGAAACCTGCAGGTCCGCTGCAACTCTTACTACTTTTAAATCCAGGCTGAAGACTTTTCTTTTTGTCGCTGCTTTTAATTGAACTATTCATATCTTAAACTGCACTAACTTTTATCCATGTACTTTTTCTTGTAATGTTTAATTGAACTATTCATATTTTAGACTGCACTGTAACTTTTATCCATGTATTTTTCCTTAATGTTTATTTTATTAGCTTTTCTTTTTTAATGCTTTAATGCTTTAATGTCTTTTTTTTTTTTTTGTAAAGCACTTTGAATTACCCTGCGTCGAAAAGTGCTATATAAATAAACTTGCCTTGCCTTGCCTTGCCTAGTTTAAGTTCGTTAAATATCAGTCAGATTTGTTGTGACAAGCTGTGGCTGACATGAAATCACTGCTAAATTTGATAAACTCATACAAACGTTTGAGCGCTTCCTGTTTCTAAGCTGATTCACCACTCTCAATCTATTACCTATCAACACAGATATTAGCAAAGCTACTGGCAGGCAGGGCCCCGGCTTGTCCTGTTAAGAGTTGAGAGTGCCATACGCCCTTGAGCCTGGACCCAGCACATATCAGTTAGAGTTTGCTGTGTTTTGTACACACACATTTTCTTATCAGGCTTCGGACACCGCAGATGCTGTCTTGAAGGGTGGTTGACGTAGTAGGCACGGTGATGAAGACGGGGGAGATGGTGCGCGTCTCTGCTTCGGTGATTGTGGTGGGCGTCGTTGAGGGGCGGGGGTAACGTATCGCCTTCTTGCGGTCATTGATCTCCAGGAAGGACTTGGTGCCAACCCTCTGTATCTCCTTCATGTGGTCAAACTCCAGGAGGCTGGGTGAGGGTGAAAGGGTGAACGGAGAGTAGAGAGAGCTGGGGGGTTAAGGAAGAGTATCCTCGAAGGTGATAGGGGGGGTGAAGGGCGGTGGAGACTCCTCCATTTGTGTCATAGGTCTCCCATAATCAAGACATTCCTCAGGCGGGTGCAGTGATACTTCTTCAAGGTTTTCTGCATGATGTGTTGTGTCTTTCTCTTGTTTTGATTCCTCTTGTTGATTGTCCTTGGCAGAGGGAACAGATTGATGATGCAGGCAGTTGCATATGTTAGAGATACACAATTTTACTCCTGACCTGTTCAGGCAAACTCCATCTGCCTTAAAAAGATGTCTGCGGTCACAGAAAAAGTTAAAATTGTCAATAAAATGGACAGAATGGTCAGTACAGGCAGTTGAAAGCCAGTGCCATTATTCAGCCATTATTCAGTGCAAACAATCTGCTGAATCTCTCCACTCCTCTTCTGACTGGCGGTAGAGGGCCACTGATGAACACCTCCACATTTAGAGAGCTGACAGCTTCCAACAGACATTTAAAGTCTTATTTCTGTCACACTCCCAGGTTTATGTTACGGTTGTAGTGTTGTCTGTCTGGTTATGGGTTGTGTAAATCTGTTAATTCGGTGTTTTGTCTTCCTCCTTGTGTTTTGTCTGGTCCTCCTGCCTGTCGTTAGTTCCCCTGGTGTGTCTGATTGTCTCATTGTGTTCACCTGTTGCCCTTGTGTTTCTCCCTCCCCTGCACAGCTGTGTCTTGTCCTGTGATTACCCTTCTGTGTATTTAGTCTAGTCTTCCCCTGTGTTCCATGTCGGTTCATTGTTTCTCCTCCATGTTATTCCACGGTCTGTGTTCCTTGTGCTGCTCGTTTGTTTTGGATATTTTTAGTGGTGCATGATAATTATCGGCCCGATAATTATCGGTCCGATATTAGGAATTATGACGTCATCCCGATAATCCCGATAACAGTATTAATAGCCCCGATAATATACAATATATTTTTTGGGTAAAAAAAAAGAGAAAAATACTGCGGTGTGGTTGGATTGGGATGTGGGGCGCTTGTTTTTCACTCGGCTCCTCCCGTTTTGCCAGTAGTGTGGTATAGTGGTTTAGGAAGAGGGGAGGTTTTCACAAATCCAGCGCTCCCTTCTCATGCCTGGCTGTGACGTAAATGGTATGCGGCCGTGAAGCCAGGACAGTAAACAAACATGTCGTCGGTAGTATGGAACTATTTAAAAGTTTCAGAGTTAGATAGTTCGCTTGCTATTTGTATTAACAAATGCAATGCAGAAGTTCCACGAGGAGGGAAAAAGGCAACGAGCTATAATACTTCCAACCTGATTAGTCACCTGAAACATCGCCATCGCTACAATGGTGTGTTAACAGCGTACGAAGACGCCTGCGCTGCTAAACTAGCGGCGAATCCAAAGCCAGCTGCAAAGGCACCGGGGCTTTTACCTATCGACGAGGCTTTTGAAAAAGGCAAGAAGTTTGCCAGATTTGTTTGGGGAAATAAATATGGTCACTTTGAAGAGTCAAAACTGTTCTTGGCTTTGTTTTGTTCATAGTAGTAATGCTCATGTCATTTGCTCACTACTAGTCTTTTTTTTACCACCAGGTGTGCAAAAACTACAGGTACATTTAATATATATATATATTATATTATTATCGGTATCGGTCTTGAAAAGCAGGAAGTTATCGGTATCGGTTTCAAAAAACCAATATCGTGCATCCCTAGATATTTTGGATACTGCCTTTTTTTGCCACAGCTTTTATTATTTAATAAAGCTCGCTTTTCGTTAAATTCTGCATTTGAGTCCTACCTGCTTCACCCAATCAGAATGAACCGACCAAATTTGGACTCAGAAGATTTTAATGTTTTGGCCCCACAGGCGGAATATCTTGGGTACTCTCTGGAGTACATTTTTTACACCTGGAAGAACGCCTCATCTAGACGTGGTAAAGAGGCTGCTTTGAAGGAGGCACGCCGGGAGGTTGCTCGCAAGCCCTGGCTCAGGAGCTTGTTGCCTGAGTGGCTACAAACTTTTACAAGTAGCCCTGAAGACTTGTCACAAGCTTCTAACCCTTTCCTGGGATCCGACTACTGTCCTGTTGGAGGTCCACGGAGTCTCTTCTCGAGTCCCCTCTCAAGTCTCCTCTCGAGTCCCCTCTCGAGTTCCCTCTCAAGTTTCCTCTCGAGTTCCCTCTCAGGTCCCCTCTCGAGTTACCTCTCAAGTCTCCTCTCGAGATTCCTTCTCAGCTCCCCTCTCAAGTCCTCTCTCAATTCCCCTCTCAAGTCCTCTCTCAAGTCCCCTCTCAAGTTCCCTCTCAAGTTCCTTCTCGAGTCCCCTCTCGAGTTCCCTCTTGAATTCCCTCTCAAGTCACCTCTCGAGTTCCCTCTCAAGCCCTCTCTCGAGTCTCCTCTCCAGTTCCCTCTCGAGTCCCCTCTCGAGTCCCCTCTCGAGTTCCCTCTCAAGCCCTCTCGAGGGTCTCCTCTCGAGTTCCCTATCGAGTCTCCTTTCGAGTCCCCACTCAAGTCCCTACTCAAGTGCCGTTGGAGGTTCCGCTGGGGGTCCTGCCAACTCCATGTCCTGTCCCGTTGGGGATCCCACCGACTGCTCTCCTTCTGGGGGTTCTGCCAACTCCATGTCCTGTCCCGTTGGGGATCCCGCCGACTGCTCTCCTGCCGGGGGTTCTTCCAACTCCATGTCCTGTCCTGTTGGGGATCCCGCCGACTGCTCTCCTGCCGGGGGTTCTGCCAACTCCATGTCCTGTCCCGTTGGGGGTCCCGCCGACTACTCTTCTGCCGGGGGTCCTGCCAACCCTGTGTCCTGTGCCGTTGGAGGCCCCGCCGACTACTCTTCTGCCGGGGGTCCTGCCAACCCTATGTCCTGTGCCGTTGGAGGTCCCGCAGACTACTCTGCTGCCGGGGGTCCTGCTAACCCCATGTCCTGTGCCGTTGGAGGTCCCGCCGACTACTCTTCTGCCGGGGGTCCTGCCAACCCTAAGTCCTGTCCTGTTGGAGGTCCCGCCAACTACTCTTCTGCCGGGGGTCCTGCCAACCCTGTGTCCTGTGCCGTTAGAGGTCCCGCCGACTGCTATCCTGCCGGGGGTCCTGCCAACTCCGTGTCCTGTCCCGTTGGGGGTCCCGCCGACTACTCTTCTGCCGGGGGTCCTGCCAACCCTATTTCCTGTGCCGTTGGAGGTCCCGCCGACTACACTCCTGCCGGGGGTCCTGCCAACCCTATGTCCTGTCCCGTTGGAGGTCCCGCCGACTACTCTCCTGCCGGGGGTCCTGCCAATCCTATGTCCTGTTCCTTCTCCTCTCGAGTTCCCTATCGAGTCTCCTCTCGAGTCCCCACTCAAGTCCCTACTCAAGTGCCGTTGGAGGTTCCGCTGGGGGTCCTGCCAACTCCATGTCCTGTCCCGTTGGGGATCCCACCGACTGCTCTCCTTCCGGGGGTTCTGCCAACTCCATGTCCTGTCCCGTTGGGGATCCCGCCGACTGCTCTCCTGCCGGGGGTTCTTCCAACTCCATGTCCTGTCCCGTTGGGGATCCCGCCGACTGCTCTCCTGCCGGGGGTTCTGCCAACTCCATGTCCTGTCCCGTTGGGGGTCCCGCCAACTACTCTTCTGCCGGGGGTCCTGCCAACCCTGTGTCCTGTGCCGTTGGAGGCCCCGCCGACTACTCTTCTGCCGGGGGTCCTGCCAACCCTATTTCCTGTGCCGTTGGAGGTCCTGCCGACTACACTCCTGCCGGGGGTCCTGCCAACCCTATGTCCTGTCCCGTTGGAGGTCCCGCCGACTACTCTCCTGCCGGGGGTCCTGCCAATCCTATGTCCTGTTCCTCTGGGGGTCCCGCAGACAACTCTTCTGCCGGGGGTCCTGCCAACCCCTTGTCCTGTTCCGTTGGAGGCCCCACCATCACCTGTCTCGTCGTTTGCATGAATGGAACCCTTATATGCATGAGAATGACACTTTTCTGACTAAATACACTTTCTTCTGTTTTTCATCTCTGCAGAATTTTTAGTTCTGACCCCTATGCTGTTGAGGGTCTGTCTCATTGTGGCTCTACTAGTATGCTGTAGGTATGCTATGCTGAATGTATACTATACAAGTTTAACATGCATTATAAGATGAACAGTATTCCTGGAGTATATTTCTAAAGTAAATACTGTATTAAATCTAAAGCTTTTACTGCAGAAACAGAGACAAATGCACATGCATACATGCAAATGTAGGCACACATACATAAACAGCAAATTACCATTCCAGTGTTGACTAATAAGATTCCTATTACAAAAGCAATAAATGGGGTATAAATTAGGGATCGACCGATATGGCTTTTTCAAGGCCGATACCGATACCGATTATTAGTAATCAAGGAGACCGATAACCGATATTTGGAACCGATATACATTTGCAGTAAAAAAAAATCTTGGTGTCAAAATGTAGAACAAACTCCAACACAACTTCTTTGAAATGCATTTAAGCATAGCCTATATTATGTTTAATTAACTTTTAAACATCTTACAACTGGTTTCATCTCTGTGCCCTTTTCTTTAGTGCAGTCATCTGCAATGAGTTAGAGAGAGACAAGCAGTGGGGCAGCAGGCTGACATGCTTAACTAACAATAATGCTTAATTTATTATATCTGTCTATCTAGTATAAAATCCCAATAAGCTGCTAGCAACTGCAAAACACTAGTGCTAATGTTTTGCAAACTATTAAAAGTGAGGCTATTACAGTAGACCCAGAGCTATTTAATAGAAGAGTTACGACATCTCCGTTCACTCCAATGGACTACTTTTTTACAGCAATGGCGGATCGTGGAGCCTCTCAATCGTTCCCCGGAAGTTAGCGCCAAGGCTGGCAGAGCTGTGGAGTTGCAGCATAATAGACCGTTCGTGACGGACTTTTAAAGGTAAGAAGAAGTTTAAAGATTTATATTGCGGATATTATCAGTACATCTGATTCAAATTAACATGTGTATTAAAGGATGTCAGTGGATTATCCCTAAATTAGTAGATTTAGGGAACGTTTACAGATAACAGATTAAGCTAGCATACCGAAGCAAATTAGCAACACACGTTGAACAGCCTTTTAATTGTAAATTCCGTTCTCTTAATGTCATTTCGTCCAACATGTTGAATTAGAGAAGAGGGGCTTCTAAACGGGATTGTATGCGGGGGTGGAGGGAGTTAAATATTAGATAAATATAACTTTAGTGCGTGTAAGAGTGAGTGTTTTAGCAGAGCCATATTGTGTCCTTGTGATTCTGTTGATTATGACCTGTCTGGATAATGTTGCAGCTCAGCTGATTTTGGATTGATGGCAAAGGGAGAGGGACTTAAGTGAGAGTGAAAACACAAGGTACGTTTAATACTACTGTTTTATATAAGTAAACACCTTATCTCCCCAAGGCATTTCCCATCCAATAGGTGTGCTGTGTGTGTATAACCCTTTCTCCTGTCTGTTACTCCCTCTTTCAGCACAAGAACCAGAGGGGGATTCAATGGAGCCTGAATACCTGCACTGAGACCCTCACCCTGCACCCTGAGTCTCAACTCTGTGTTTTTCAAGCCTTTCCCTGTTTTTTTGTATTAAACAAAACATTAAGCTTTCCCAATGGTGTGGTTTTCGTTTTGTGAAAAAGTGCAAATGCAGTGTTTGTATATAATTACATCACATATTGTGTTGCTGTTGGTCGTGAAATTGCTCCTGCTGACTTGAGCCAGCCATTTTTTCCTCCGCTCTGTGTCAGTGGGGAAGCCGTACATTCATACTCCTTTCTCTGAGCGATTTGAGCATCGCCAGGCAGCACAGCAAACCATGGTGGCGACTAGGAGGCAGCACAGCAAACCAGGACAACACGGAGGAAAAGGCACCGACAAACGGCATGATATGCTATTCAATGTTTATTGAATTCCATGTATTTGCAATGGATGTTCCTAAAACAACACATTTAACATCATCATTATCATCATATGCTGCTATTCCTGCTGCTGCTGCTAGTCCTTTGATAGTCACCTGTCGGTCTCCTGTCCTTTCTGAAAGCCATAAAGATGACATTAGTCATTTAGATAACTTGTGTCCTCAATTACCAGGGGATTACTGAAACTACCATGAATTTAAGAAAATGATAGAAATGAATCCAATCTGAATTTTAAAGCATTACTTTAGATCCCCTCCCTCTAAATGTATCAATAAACATTAGAAAGTGATCCTCCTGACTACCATACAAGTTTAAGAAGATAATATTGGTTTGAAAGAATTCAAAGCTATAAATAAACAGCAACAGGCTCTTTAACAAGGCACTGTTAGTAACATGTAAACTAGTTGTTCACACTAATCCTAATATTATCACTTAATATTAGCAAATTCGATTTTATTTTTAAAACATATTGATGTAAATACATACACATATCGATTTGTTGTATAAATATTGCAAATCAAAACCTTTATTCACTAATAATTACCAAAAGTCGTAGTTCTATCTCCTGTTATCAATGCATTCACATTGCCCGCCATGAACTTCCGGGGAACAATCCTCGTCTACATGAACCACGTGACGATAACCGTTTTTGGACTTCCGGTGTCGTAACTCTTCTATCTATATGGCGCTGAGTAGACCTAACGTTAGTCTAGTAGCCTCACTTCTAATATTTTGCTAAACATTTTCTAGATACATGTTGGCTAGCTAATGAGCTTCACATATCAACCTGAAAAACTGCAAGGCTCCACTCGCAGCCCCTCCCCCCCACCACAGTTACTCCGCTGCGAGACGCTGCACGCACCCCCAACTCTGACTGACTTCCCGCGTCCCTGTGTAACTGGGAAACTGATAGAATTGGATCATAAAATCGTGGTGTTTTTGCAACTTCAGCATAGGGGATAGGTTTATTGAACTTCGATTTAACACATGTATGGCTCTGCCGCTCAGCGCTGCTGCTTGCTTCAGTTTGTGTCTGCTCTTTCGCACCTGCCTGTAATCTGAGAAGGTCCCGCCTCTCTGGCTGGCTCCCGCCCGGAAAATCTTCAGTAATAGCCTATCAGATAGCGCTGTGGGCGGGACATTGCTCGTGTACACAGAGTGGTGACTGCAGCCAGAGAAACCGCCGCATCAGAGCCAAAGTTTTATCGGCAATTTGATAAAAAAAAGGCCGATACCGATAGTCGGTCAAATGCGGAATATATATCGGCCCCGATAATCGGTCGACCCCTAGTATAAATATCTGCATGCCCCATGGGATTACCATGAATTGAGCCCTATTAGGAGACTCCAGTAAACATAAACATTGTGGGGCCTATTGCTGAAGTGACTGTGTGATGGTGTAGATTTAAATTAGACATTTAAAGCATGATTGAATGCTTAATGCAACATTACATAATTGCTCCTAACTTCAAAGCTTAAGGCACACTTTGACTCTGAGGGACTGTTGAGCAACATGAAAATGAGACCACCATCTTGTTGCAGGGATAAAATAATTAACGCCCCACAGTGAAAACAACTCTCTCAAGTTCTCCAGCATGTAAAATGACACGCCAGCCAATCAGAACGGAGAATTATTTGCATCTCCCTTTGCTTTAATATGTTAAGATAAGTAACTGTTGAATTTCCTTTTTTTTTTGCTACTTTACTCATATTCCATTACACTTACAATTTATCATAAAACTCAAAATAATTCTCCCCTACTCTTTTTTGTTGTTGTTATGTAACTTTGTCTAGTGAACATTGAAATTGAAGGACACTTGAAAGAAGATTAATTTTGCTGAATCTATATGGCATAATTGTTAAATCAGTAAGGTAGAACCATAATAAGTATACTAATGTTAGCTGTGGCTTGTCACAGTGAAGACACTAAGTAAGAACATAGTGTGTGTTGCCTGACAAGCACACTTCAACACAAAATATAATAAAAATTATCAGATGTGGTCTTGTAAATTTAAGTTTGTCACCTTGGATTGAGAAGGTGAGAATGGCTTGAATTCAGCGTATGTGCCTCCAAATGCACTAACAACCAAGCCAAACACCCGAGCAACCATTGTCAAAAATCAAGAATAGGTTTGACTCATCTCACCAACATAATGTCCCTCTAACAACCTGCTGTGACAGCGGTGAAGTATGTAGCACCATAGCACCCCCATAATGTAGCAAACACCGGAGTAATGCACTAACAACCTTAGCAAAACACCATCCTACTCCATGCTTACATTTTTGTAAACTTCAATTTTAGTTCACATGCTGAGGAAAATTGCTTTTCTATGCCACAGCCAGCTATCCAGCCCGACAGTCTCTCTGTCATTAGGTCGTCTCGTGATAAGCAGCTTCTTTCAATCACTCAGCCCAGCATGTGTTCCCGTGCCCGGGCAGCGTGATTGAAATATTTTCTATGCCTCTGAGGTTAATAGAGTTAATGAAGATCAAAGACTCATGCCTGGGCAGGGTGATTAGTATTCTCCCAGAAAGAAAACACACCATGAAAAACTGAACTATGACTTTGTCTGTCTATATCAGGGGTCACCAACCTTTTTTAGGGTGAGGGCTACTTTCAAAAAATAAAACAAGTCGAGGGCTACTTTTACTCCTCTTTTTTTGTTTTTGCAGTGTATATATTTAGCACATTTTAACATTATTATATGCTGACCTTTAACCTTTGTGTGCTGTTTGGGTCTGTGGGACCCGTTTGCAGTGTTTACTAAAACAAAATGTTTGCAATTTAATTAATGTAAACCGTTTTTTATTTGGGGGTGGATCTCACCTCCTCTAGGGGGGTCCTCACCGCCTCATGAGCATGCCATGGAAGATTTTTTTTAAATGTTGAAGTGAAATGCATCAATCTGGTGCACTTTGAGCACAACATGAATTGATGGATACAGCTCTCAACACTCAGATGAAAGGGAGCTGTATTTTCAATAATCCAAACATCTTAGAATATTATCACAAACTGTTACCTTTTTACTATTACGGTATCTCGGCACCGACAACCGTAGTTTTCGAATACACACCGGTGGATTCTGACTTGGCTCGTTGTCAGCCGGTAACCAGCTTGCCCAGACATTTCGAGGGGAAGAGGATGGAAAACGAGGCGTTCGGGTTGCCGTGGGAAGACCTCCGTTTATTCACGTCCTTCAAGCTATATTGACACTGTATTACATACATACAGACTAGATACTATTCCTTTTCTGACCACTTTCTCTATACTTTCGTCTCTCTCACCATAACTCCGCACTTCGCCTTGGCCATCACATTTCACACACACATAGACTCCAAAACCCACAACCCCTTGTGGCTGCTACTCTTAAAGTGACAGGCCAAGCCTGTAACACTACCCCCACTCTGGATGATGATAAAACAACCTTTAACATCACTTCAGCATATAAACATTATAAAAGGAAAGCATGAAACACTAATGGCACACATTCCCCACAATAACCATTTCACACAGTCCTTGAAGGCGTCTTCCTTGCTGTGGAAACAGCTTGAATCATGAGGCAATGTCCATAACAATCTCCACGAAGCATACTGCATAGATCCTTTTTTTCAACGTTTTCAAAGGTGTATAAACACACATACTGATGTACATAACATACTGTGATGTAGTTAATCAACCCGGGGGTTAAATATAAACACTGGACTTTACTCTATATGATGTGGCTCTTAGGCATTACAATTGTCAAACAACAACAAGCAATCTTACCATCTGTTTGGTTTCTCTAACCAGTTACATCCTGCATCAAGTGTCAAAGCAGTAAACACATTACTCATTACCACAGGCAACTAAATGAAATAGAACCACAAACTGTGGATGTATAACAATATAATTAAATAACTTTAGCTTAAGAGCATAGAATTACTCTGGAACTCTTTTTTTTCTTTTTCTTTTACTGAGTTAGGAACCTGCTGACACCCTGACTCAGGTTAAACTTTAACAAACCCTAGTGACTGACCCAGTCACCTAACATGTCAGGAGCTCTGCAGAGTCGTTGGGGTCTCTGTAGAGGGGTAGAAATCCGTAGGGGACCACTGGCCGGGGCCCTGGAAGGGCGCTGAGTCCGAGGAAGTCTGTCATGAAGCCCGCTGCTGCTCGGCGTAACTGGCGGTGAAGAACCTGGGTCCTGGAGGGTCTCCACAGCTAGATCATCTGCGTCTGATGGGGGGTCCCACAGGTGGAGAGGCCCGATGACTGTGTCAGATGAGTTGAGGTCTGGCTGAGGGGGCGGCACCTCGACAGGCGCCCAGGCTTCTGTGTCTTTGAACACCCAGCTGTTGTCTAATTGGGTCCTGGAATAATAAGGCTTGAGCTTGTCATGGTGGACAACTTTGACTTTGGCTCTGGGGCTCTTTTTGAGTCTATAGATCAGGTCATCAAACATGCCTACAATGAAGTAAGGGCCCTCGTAGATGGCAGAAACTTTCGTACCTTGTTTTTAACCCTTTTGGTGCCTTTAATCAGGTGCCAGACTGCATCTCCCACTTTGTGTTGGGTTTGACAAATGTTTTTGTCATACTGTTTTTTAGCTCGCTCAACAGATTTCCCAAGAGCTTCTCGTGCCAGCTGGTGAGACAGCTCCAGACGTTCTCTCAGTTTCATGACATATTGAGGGGGGGTGTTAGTGTCGATATTGTCATTGTCAGGTGGCAAACCAGCGACCAGGTCGACTGGCTCAGTGACTTCTCTTCCAAAAAGCATCATATTTGGTGTCAATCCGGTGGAGCTGTGTCGAGTTGCTCTATAAGCCATGAGTGCATAAGGCATCATGAGATCCCAGTCCCAGTGACATCTGTCTGCAGTGGTAGCCAGGATTTTCTGCAGAGTGGCATTAAAGCGCTCTACCTGTCCATCAGACTGTGGGTGAAATGGGGTAGTTCGAGTCTTGTCAATCCCCAGCAGCTCGCACATCCCCTGGAAAACAGCTGACTCGAAATTTGTGCCCTGGTCACTGTGCAAGATCTGGGGAGCTCCGTACCTACACACCCACTCAGAGGCGATCTTTTCTGCCACCGTGGATGCTTGCTGGTCTGGGATTGGATAGGCTTCTACCCACTTACTGAAGTAGTCTTGCACTACTAGTATGTAGCTATTGTGTCTCTCTGTTTCATTTAAAGGGCCCATCACATCAACTGCAATCCTCTCCATGGGGGCACCGACTCGCACCGTGCCCATAGCCGCTCGAGGAGTTTTCTTCGGGCGAGCTTTAGCAGCACAGCTGGGGCAGGTGCGGCACCAGAGTGTGACATCGTCTTTCATGTTATACCAGAAATATCTGGTTTGCAGGCGTGTGAGAGTTCTTTCTACTCCAAAATGGCCTCCCACAGGACCATCATGCATCTGCTCCATCACTGAACTGCGGTACATATGAGGCAGCACGATCTGGGGGTAAAACGTTGTTCCTTCAGTGCTATAATATTTCCTCATTAGCACTCCATCTTTCTGGTAAAGTCTATTCCACTGTGCCCAGTATGATTTGGTAGCGGGGCTGAAGTGTGCTATGTCTGCATATGGCAGCCGGCGTCTCCCTTCATCCATCCACTTTTTTACTGGTGCAATGTCAGGGTCAGATTCCTGAGCCATTCTCAGCTGTTCTTGAGTCCAACCAGAGAATAAGCTGGTGTTGGGAATATCACTCACCAAGTTGATGCTTGGATTTAGCAGGTCATAGCTGTTATTGTTGTCACTGCAGGCATCCTCTACCCCCACTGGAGGAAACTCCGGCTCAGCTACCCCCACTAGAGGATGCTCTGTGTGAGTACATATGGCAACTTCAGCTGTACTGTCTGTCAGGTCACACTGGACCCCCTTATGCTGGTGTCGCTCGCTGTCATGCTCTGGCACTGTGCAGGGGCACGACTCCCTGCAGGGCCTCCTGGAAAGTGCGTCTGCATTTTGGTGGTGTCTCCCCGGTCGATAAACCACCTGAAAATCATACTCTGCCAGCTTCTCTAGCCAGCGGGCCAGCTGTCCCTCTGGTTCTTTTAACCTGGTTAACCAGCGCAGGCTGCTGTGATCAGTCCGGAGAGTGAATGGTCTGCCAAGCAGGTATTGTCTGAAGTGACAGGCAAACTCCACGCCTGCCAGAAGTTCGCGTCTGGTGGTGCAATAGTTTTGTTCTGTGGTTGACAACCTCCTGCTTCCATAGGCTAGCACCCTCTCCTCACCCCCCTGGATTTGGGAGAGGACTGCTCCGATTCCCCAGTCACTAGCATCGGTGTCGAGAAGCATCTCGCCGCTGTCAAGGGGGTAGCCTAGGACAGGAGCTGTTGACAGTCGTCCTTTCAGCTCTGTGAATGCCTCCTGGCATTCCTCTGTCCAATTAAATCGTGCATACTTTTTGGTCAGCTCGTGAAGAGGTTTAGCTATTGTAGCAAAGTTTTCCACAAAGCGTCTGTAATATGATGCCAGGCCCACAAACTGACGTACTTCAGAGATATTACGAGGCGTAGGCCACTCTGCCACTTTCTTCACCTTCTCTGGATCAGTAGACACACCCTGGGCTGAGACAATGTGGCCAAGGTAACCCACCTTCTCCCGGAAAAGGCAGCACTTTGACGGTTTCAGCTTCAGGTTAGCTCCTCGTAGCCTGGCGAACACTTCACTGAGCCGGCTTAGCATTTCGGAACCGTCCCGCCCCAGGACGATGATGTCATCGAGATACACCAAGCAGGTCTCCCACTGCAATCCCGCTAATACTCTGTCCATTAGCCTCTGAAATGTGGCCGGTGCATTGCAAAGTCCAAAGGGCATGACGTTCCATTCAAATAGTCCCTTGCGAGTGCAGAAAGCTGCGGCTTTGCGGGCCCTTGGTGTCAATTCCACCTGCCAGTAGCCTGAAGTCAAGTCTAGTGTACTGAAGTACCTGGCAGTGGACAGTGTGTCCAGAGTGTCCTGAATACGTGGCAGGGGATAGGCATCTTTAATAGTCCTTTCGTTAAGGGGTCTGTAATCCACACATAATCGCGGGCTTTGGTCTTTCTTCCTCACCATGACGATAGGTGCAGCCCAGCTGCTGTTGCTTGGACGAGCTACACCAGACTCCAGGCTCTGCTGTACCTGCAGATCTGCAGCAATCTGTTTGTCTCTGGCCATTCTGTGTGGCGGCTGCTTCACAGGCTGCCCAGGAGTAGTCTGTATGTCATGCTGCACTAAGCTGGTGCGGCCAAGGTCAGTGGGCCCGGTGGAGAACACATCACCGAACCTCCGTAGCACATGAGCTAGCCCAGCTCTGTCCTCCTCAGACAGGTGAGCACAGCTCTCTGCATACATGTCCTGTAGATGACTGGGCACAGATATAACAGGAAAGTCATTGGGGTCTGATGTTACTGGGGACTTGGTCGGATGGAGATCCACTTCTCCCAACACCTCAGCTGGCTGAAGAACTCCGACCACCACCCCTCTCTTTAGAGTAACAGATGCAGGACCAGGATTGTAAATCCGCATGGGAATGTTGGAGGAATGCCGGGTGTGTACAACAACGCGAGCTGCCAGGACGTGCTGTCTCTCAATGAAGCCTTTAGTGGGGGTCAGCATCATATCTTTATTAACAGCAGAGCGAAGGCGGGCAGTACCAGGCACCACATACTCACACCCCGACTCTAATACTGTTGTGCGGGATACCCTGACGAGGTGCACTTCAGGCTGTCTGCTGGGTTTTGAGCGAGGCACTCTCTCCCTGAAGAGGGTGATTTCCCTGCGACCATAGTCCAAGTGAGCATGTGACTGCAGCAGAAAAGGGTGCCCCAGGATAACCTCTGTATTTTCAGCTGTGTCTGCCATAATACAGTTCACATTAGTTACCTTGCTTCCAGCTTGAACTGGCAGGTTGACTTCCCCTCGGACAGCGATGCCCTCAGGGCCGATGCCTTGTAACACTTGTACGATGGATGGCTGGATTTGAGGCCTCGATTCAACAGGAATGGCGTTGAAGTGGCGGAGGGGGAGTACATTCCTCCGAGCGCCAGAGTCGAGCAGAGCACACAGTTCATGTCCCTGTATCAGTATCCGGATACTCATGTCATCATCAGAGCCTTTATTGCATGTGACCACCATACCTGAGTCAGGAGCTGGAGTGCTATTAGGTGCATGCTGTTTGCGTTTTCGGGAAGAGGGACAGTTCCTTTGTATGTGCCCCACACCAGAGCAGTTGTGGCAGATGACTTCTCTAGAGTTCATTTGTACAGGTTTAGCTCTGTTAGGCGACCACTGCTGGTTAAATCTCGGTGCTTTACTCTGGGTGCTAGCGGGCTCCGCAGCCCACTCGTCAGCCACCCCGAAAGCCTCCATACAGGCGGAAACATTAGCATTTTCGTGCACCATAGCTGCCCTGGGTCTCCGCTCTGCAGCATTGCGATAACCAGACTGCATTAGCTGTGTGACGGCTCTGGCAGCTCGTCTGGTGGCTTCATACCTGTGGGCTATCTCGTAGGCTCTAGCCAAGGTGCGCGGCTTATCCTCCAGTAGTCTTTGGATCACTTCTGCATCGGCAAGGGCGTTGGTGAAAATCTCCACACTGATGATGTCCTGCTCCGACTCATTACGGTCAGCATACACAATTGAAACTTTTTCATAGATGTCGTCTCTTAACAGGTGCAGGGCCTCTCCCGGTCCTCTGACTCTCTGTCTCAGTTCAATGCCTATGGCAGCAGCATGCTCTGAACACGGTCCATAGGCCGCCTCAATCTCACTCACCATCCGCTGATAACTCCAGCGAGCAGATCTGGGGTTCTTGTGGATTATGGCAGCAGCGGGTCCAGTCAAGCTGAATCTGAGATGCACAGCCATAGTCCTCTCTGACCAGTGGTCTTCAAAATGGAAGAGGAAGCCTCTCCATGAGCCAGCCCCATCAAACTGGCTTGGGCGTAATGTTGGTATTCTCTCTCTGTGTCCACGGTGTTCATCTTCATCACTTGTGTCCATATAGTCCTCTCTGTGTGCTGCACGAGCTGCAGAGCTGCGTGGTTCAGACCAAGCTCTCCTCATGTTAGGCTGATCACACTCACACTGGCCAGGTGTGGTCCCACAGTGCACAGCTGAGCATGTGTGAGCTTGTACTTTACAAGGCAGTGTGGCAGGCTGCTGCATACAGGGTGTTAATGGTGACACTGGCGGCTGAAGGCACTGTGAATGAGCTGAGTAACTTGGGATGGTTGGCATAGAGTGGCTATAGTCCATGGAGGTGAAAGGATGAGCTGGTTTAGCTGAAGTTGATGCCATGCTCATTAAACGGTCACATTTTGGTGGAAAGGGGGTTAGAAACTCACTATTTGGCTGTACTTGCTCCTTTGTCGGCATGATGAAAGGGTTAGTTGGCGCCAGTGATGGTTCCGGCGGCGTGGCGTAGCTTGCGGCTCTGGTTAGCGTTAGCTCCATGCTAGTCAGAAAGGGGTTGGTGCAGTCCCCATATCCAGTATCATCCATAATTGTCTGGTCAAACATGTCCACCTTACTTCGACCAGCCTCATCAATATTCACACAGAATGGATTAGAGCTTTTCCGTGGGCTTTTTCCGTTAGCTGCATCAGCTTGTCTCAGGCTGCGGCCCCACGAGGACGAAAACGGCTAAACGCATAGGATTAACGCAAACGCAATCGCAAACGGCTTCCGTCCACATGCAATAATTATCCGGATAGTGTCTGCCCACACGAGACCGCTCCGTTTAGCTCCAACCGCTGGAGAAGCTGCAGTACATATGCAGGAGCCTCTACGTGGCGCTGTAACTTCCTCCACAAAAGCAGCGAAGAAGCATGGTTGTCATGGTTGCCCTTCTGTTTATTCTCCGCGGTGGGGGCTGAGGGAACCGGGCAGAGTTTTTCGCCAGTCAGCGTGTATTAAAGTTGAAATCTTCCGGACAAAAAAGTGCCGGTCAAAGGTCTTCTTTGTTATTTATTGAGCTTTAAAACAAATGAATAACGACTCTATATAATATAATGATAAAATACACGGAGCCTCTCTTTTTCCTCCCTCTCTTCGGACAGCGCCAGTGTCTGTCTCATGCAGCAGCTCATCCAGTAATCAGTGACCCGGCCGACTGTAAAAATAAACATATTTATAACTAGTTTAGGGAGTTTGAGAGGTAATTAAAATAGCTAAGGGTGATGATCTGACTTGAAGTGTGTGTTTTGCTGCAGCGGGAGGAGCTGCAGGTGAGCAGAGCTGCGTGTCTCCGTCCTGTCAGATTAGACTTCACTCGCGAGAGAAAGATAAATAATCTGAATTCAGGGTGCAGTTTACTTTGACGTGGGGGTGAGCAGCAGAGGTGGGGAGAGGCGGGGCTATTGCCTCATCATTATTGCTGTAGATGTTGCACAAACAACTGTAGCATGGTCAATAGCGTCCGGAGCACGATAGCAACTCTGCGATCCGCCATTGTTGTTGTTGTTGTTGGTGGCGAAACACTTCAGCACTGGCGCGGGGTAAGCGGAGCTAGGTGAGCAGAAGAGGTGGGGAGAGGCGGGGCTATTGCGCAATCACTATCAGTGATCTGAAAATGTCCGTATAGGGCGCACACACGGAGCCGTTTGACCCCCCAGAGAGTGGCGTATGCATTTCTATCCACCTTGGGACCCGTTGTCGTTTCCTCAGTCGTTTAGTGCCGTATTCGGTCGTCCTCGTGTGGCCGAACGGTCTATATGACACTAAACAGTAACGCAAACCGAATTCGTCCTCGTGGGGCCGCAGCCTCAGTCTGTGATTAGCATTAGCGTTAGCTCCGAACGCTGCCATTAAATCCATTCCACTCTTCTCCCCCGTAGAAAAAAAAAATCCCGGACGTGCCCCAAATGTTACCTTTTTACTATTAACGGTATCTCGGCACCGAAACCGTAGTTTCGAATACACACCGGTGGTTTCTGACTTGGCTCATTGTCAGCCGGTAACCAGCTGCCCAGACATTTCGAGGGGAAAGAGGATGGAAACGAGGCGTTCGGGTGCCGTGGGAAGAACCTCCATTTATTCACGTCCTTCAAGCTATATTGACACTGTATTACATACATACAGACTAGATACTATTCCTTTTCTGACCACTTTCTCTATACTTTCGTCTCTCTCTCCATAACTCCGCACTTCGCCTTGGCCATCACATTTCACACACACATAGACTCCAAAACCCACAACCCCTTGTGGATGCTACTCTTAAAGTGACAGGCCAAGCCTGTAACACAACCAATAACAAATCATTTAAACTTGTTTATTCTTATCTTATGTTACCTATTAGCATTCTTTCTTTTTCTTTATGCATATTTTACTAACCACTCCCCTTTTAAACTGTTTTTTTTACTGTCCTATAGTACACATTGGAATTATTTCTTACTTTATCTATATTAAATAGATAAAGGTGTGCTCTCACTAGCTCTCTTTCTCTCTGTCTCTCTCTCCGTCTCTCCGTCTCTCTCTCTCCCTCCCTCCCTAGCTCGCTCACTCTCTCTCTCTGTCTCGCTCGCTCACAAAGGCTGTGTGCTCCTCCGTGGCGATGACGGCTTGCGTTAAAAAATAATAATAAACATATTTGTAAAGTGGGGACACAAAGGTGATTTCGAAAAGTGCGGGGGACATGTCCCCAGTGGAAATTACGCCATGCGTGTGTGTGCGTCAAGTGCAATAAATATATAAGTTACAACACACAGAGTAAAACTCTGCCCCTCATGTGTTGTATAGGCTGGCATGATAGGCTGTTCAATGGGGCTGATGTGTAGTGTAGATTCTGCCAGAAGGAAAATCAGCGGGGAGGTGCCACATTGGTTTTCTTCCCGACTGCAACGCTGGTCCCGCAAATCAAGCAAGAACGTGATTGGTCGATATTCATTGTGGGGGTGGGGGGAGGGGTGTTATAGAGTTGTAGTAAGTAGATAGAGTTCGCTATGATTTAGGTTTCGTTTATGCATAGGGTAGATTCTTTTAATTACATTTCCTTTTTTGTTTTGTGTATTTTATACATTTTGGATTTGCTTGGCGAGCTATTTTTAGAACATGCCCGGCGGGCGACTCACGTTGCCCCTGCGGGCGACTAAGTGCCCGCGGGCACCGTGTTGGCTACCCCTGGTCTATATGGACAAGTAACACAGTTTCCCGTGTGCCCAGGCACTGATGTAGGACCAACAAGTTTTGCAAAGTCATTACCGTTATTCGGCTTTCTTTATTTAATCTCAGGGTTATTATGGCATTTTGAAGCAATCGGCAGTTAGTGTGGCTGCTCTGAATTTATCACATTTGCTACACCATCACATTTTTGGGGAATAGTAATTTAGTTTTCTTTATTTTTTATCATGCGAATTTCTTGTGATTGGTTTTTGAGCCCTGAAGTGAATCCATTTAATTTGACCTCACCACTTACGTTTTAAAAGAATGTGCATTGACTGTAAATAGGTAATAGGGTAAACATAATGTATATGTATTAAATAGATAAAAGTAATGAGTACATTATAGTTTTATAAAACAGAACAAAACAAAATAGCGTCCATGAAGGTTATAATAGTTCAGGTTTGGTTGCAACTATTTCAAAGTGGTGTGGACTCATCAGTTATTTTGGAATCTACAGTTTTTGGTGCTGCTGAATTGCATTGTGTTAACTGACAAGTGTTTATTTGACTTCCTCCAACCCATTCATATCAATAAAGGAAGGCTGAATAACACAATTCCTCTCTTTATGAGTCAACACAGTCCAACAGCCCTGAAAACTTTTGAGTACAGATTGGTTGTTTGAATGTTTTCTTCTGCAAAGTATAAGCTTAAAAGGGTTGTGAGATATGCACATGTGTTATTGTGGGTTTGAGGCTGTATCAATGTCTGACACAACACTGGCATTAAAATATATCAATACATTACATTAAAGTGTTGTTCTGCTGTAATTGGACTTATTCTAATGAACATGAGGTGACTCAGAGGATGTTCAAGTTGTTTTTCAAATATGACCTTTATTGCTTGGCCTTTTGGAATGAAATACAGAAATCTCTAACTATGTTGCATTTTGGAAAGAAAGTGTTGGACTAACATGCTTTACAAACACTTTTGTTTCACCTATCTCTGTAGTTGGAGCCTGGAGTGTCCTCTGTGCTGGTCAGCACAACAATAGAGTGAGGACGTGTGATGTGCACGGCTGTGGAGCATTCAACTCCCACAAGTGATTCTTCCTGATAAGATCCTGAGCTAAACCCTCGGAAGATAACTCATGCTGCAGCATCAAAGCTGAGGAGTTGATAATGCAGCATTTCTGATAACATCTATGATCATGATCTATTCTAAGGGAACAGAAAGTCTAAATTTATAGAGAAGATCAGTCCAACTTTTCCCCCATGACTGGGCAGACATGAATTGCATCCAGAGAGAGACATAAGAATTAATTTCCTTGAAATGTGACAAATTGAAACAGGCCCTGTTCGATGTCTGTGTAATTCCAATCGTTCCTCTTGCTCTTCTTACAGAGGTAATGACCTACATAAAGCAGTGGACCTGGTGTGTGATGACTTTGGTATTATAGGCGCTCCGTTCTCAGGCTCTTTGGCGGGTCCAGTTAGTCGTAAAGAGTCTGCTGGGAATCAGTTCGATGGAGTCAAACTTCTCAATGATGGTAAGGAGGACAAGATTTCAACAGCACTCGGAAGTGGGTGCAACAAGCCAAATAATCTTCTGGAGAATGTGAAAAAAACATATTAAAAATACATATGATATATAATATCAACCATGTTAAAAATCAAGACTTTTATGTCCGATGAAAAAAAACAGGTTAAGAAATCTATAGCCACATAAGAAGCTGTGTGAGACAGTAGTTCTAATGGCAAAGAAAATCAACCTGTTAGATAACCCATGATGCTGTTTGATATAACATCAGGGGGAGCACCAAGGTCATTTTGATATCCGTACCGAATTTCTGGCAGTCGAGCTAATATTTTTTGAGATTTTAGTCGATTCTTAACCCTCCTGTTGTGTTCGTTTACCCCCCCCCCCCGCCCCCCTTACCAAATTTCATTTAACACTCTTTCAAACTGTACATATTGTATCAGACTACTGGTATACATGAAAAACTGCAGTAAATAAACAAAGAACAGACAATGAACATGTATTGCTGTGCCAGGTGTGATCCATGTGGGGGGATGGGCACATAAGAGCAGGAGATGTATCAAATTGTTCTGTGTGTGTGTGTGTGTGTGTGTGTGTGTGTGTGTGTGTGTGTGTGTGTGTGTGTGTGTGTGTGTGTGTGTGTGTGTGTGTGTGTGTGTGTGTGTGTGTGTGTGTGTGTGTGTGTGTGTGTGTGTGTGTGTGTGTGTGTGTGTGTGTGTGTGTGTGTGTGTGTGTGTGTGTGTGTGTGTGTGTGTGTGTGTGTGTGTGTGTGTGTGTGTGTGTGTGTTTTATCTGATCCGAATGGTTACTAATTCCTTTTCTTTATGGCGGCCATTTTTTACCGGGAACACCATGGGTGTTACAAAGTTGGCTAAATCATCCAAAATTCAATGAAAGTGGTGGTCAGCAATTGTATATGTTCAAATGTCTACTGTGAAGGATATCATAAAGCCTGGATGTAAAACAAAAAAGTTAGGATTGATGAAAGTAGTAAATCGGTCAGATTTGACCCGAAAACAACAGGAGGGTTAAATGGTTGACCAACAAACTGCGCTGATATCGCCACCTTTACCTAAATATCGCAGGTTACATTTGCTCAGTTTTATAGAAATTCCATCTGAATGTCAAGCAAATGTAACCTTGTTGTGTTACCTCAGCTGGTGAATTAATGTAATATGTAGTCTATGGGGCCATGGCTAGGGCAAATTGGAATTATGTCAGGACTATGGTGGAGGCGTTAGGTTGGGATGGAAAGCAGGATAGATTTAGTGGAATTAGTCAAGGTGTTGGAGAGGGGAGCTGGGACTCTATTGAACTCTCAGTAGCCTCACCAAGACCCAGCTGCAAGTGAAACCCCATCAAAGGCTGTTGAGTAATGACCCCCACTAAGGGCCATCATTACAGAACAAAGCAGTGCATCAGCGCTTATGTGTTTGTGTCGATGGAGCCGTGCAGAAGAACGCACACATGCCTTGACAGTGTACAGTATGTTTGTGTCTGTGTTTATCAGTGTGAGTTATTTTGAGAGCATCCTGAGCTGATAAGGCACTGGAGTGATGAGTAAACATCATTATTCCTCATTCTGCCTCTACCTCTAATTGAACTGTAGCCTATTATTAGAAGAACACATGTACTGACAGCTCCTTTCATCTCCGGGTAAAGCACAGACATGATTAGACATCACAGAGACACATTACCTTTCCATGGTACCCACATTAATGCTGAGACACTGATCATTAGGAGCTCGGAGGATCTAATGATGGTGTTACATTCTAGACTAGAATACTTTTAGGATGTGTGTTTCTAAGGTGGCATCTTACTTGTGATTGTCTGCAGAATGGCAAAAGTGAGATGGTCCAGCATATATATATTTGAAATGTTTAACTATAAGTAATAATAAGTAACCATATTTCCACATTTCATATTTGTTGGATAGCTTAGAATATTATCAGCACATATGCGCTATAATGAATTAATGAAAACTTTATTACAGACTCAAGGTCTATACCTTACAACAAGTTTAATACAGCAAATTAAGAGGGATTTGTAGGTTTTAGGAAACAGTTGCCAGCTATCTCCACATTTTATATTTGTCAGGTGGCCTAAGAACATTTTGATTTATAGGTGTGCTATACATTCATACAAATATGTAATTAATGTATGTATCCCCTAGGTCAGAGGTTCTCAATTGTTTTTCAGCCAAGGACCCCTTACAAGATAGAGAATACACCAAGGACCCCCTCATTCTGATTTGTGATTTTGGGCTATAGAAATAAAAATTGACTTGATTTGACATGTATGTCCCTTGGAATAATCTGACGTAGCCTATTTTTTACACTTCTATAGTCTTAGTTATGTGAAACTCTGTGAGTTGGGGGAACATGTCTGTAATGCCATTTTGCACCTGCCTTCTCCAGATCGCTGTTTTGGCACGGAATGCCTGGATTTTGTCGCTTACCTCCAGGATAGAGGCATATCTGCCTTGAACGGACAAACTGAGATCGTTCAATAAGTTGAACACATCTGCGAGGTAGGCGAGCTGTGCGATCCATTCGGGGTCCGAGAAGAGTGCTGCAGTGGTTGGCTTGTCATTCTGGATGAACTCACACAGCTCTGAGCGCAGTTCGTACACACGCTGTAGCACTTTTCCACGGGAGAGCCAACGCACCTCTGAATGGAACAGCAGGGTGTCCTGTCCTGCGCCCATCTCCCTGCAGAGCTGGCCGAATAAACGGGACTGTGGCTTACACTTGATGTGGTTGACCACAGATACCACCGTGCTGAGAACGGACTGTAGCTCAGGACTCAACGATTTTGACGCCAGAGCCTGCCTGTGCAGCATGCAGTGGGTAGCTATCATCATTGGATTGCGCTCCTTGGCACGAGCAACCACCCCACTATTGCGTCCGGTCATGGCAGCTGCCCCATCCGTGCAAATCGCAATGCAATTCTCCCAACTCACATTGCCAGTCTCCATGAACATATCTATAACATTGAAAATCTCTTCACCTGTTGCTCGCCTCGTCAACTCTTGACAAAATAAAAAATCTTCCTGAATCCTTCCTTCCCACGGGTAGCGAACCAGCGCGATGAGCTGCGCAGAGCCGGACACATCAGTGGACTCATCCAATTGAACCGCGAATTTAGACCCTCTCAGTCTTTCCAGCAGTTGTGATTTGATATCAGCAGAAATGTCCTAAATTCGTCGTCTGATGGTGTCATTTGACAGAGGTACACTTCTCAATTTGGCAGCCGCATCTTTCCCCACCATCACCTCACACAGATCCACCGCAGCAGGGAGCAGTAGTTCCTCCGCTATTGTGTGGGGCTTTCGCGCCTTACGTTACGTCCACACAGCAGCTTTTCAAAAATCTTGAAAATCTTGGAGCTGGGCGTGTCTGAAAGCTTGGAGATTTTTTGTGAGCAACGCGACCAACACCCAATCACATGAATCTCAGCCCCCGACATACAAAGCAAAAACCCCGGGGATTTTATGAGCAATATATATATATATATATATATATATAAACTCCCCAAACAGGCGAAAACCTACCAGTTTCACCCACTGTCTCTGCCACCTCCCTCCATGCCTGGTTCCTCCGGTTTGTATCCCGTTAATAGTTCTGGTCGTAAAGAACCGGGTGATTTGCTACCGTAATTTCTCGTTTGGAATATGAGGAAATGAACTGCAGTCTGGTTCTCCCTGCTTACACGCGGTTTGATTGGCTAGCGCTTCTACTGTCAGATTTGCATAAACGTGATTTGATTGGCTGACGCTTCAAGCTCAGCTTCAAAAGTTGAACATTGCTCAACTTTTGAATCCTGGAAATCCTGGAAATCTTCGCTTCGCTCCCCCACAATGCAGTTCGGCGAAAAGCGAGGCAAAGTGACGTCATCCCCATTCAAAGTCAATGGGCAGAGAAGCGTTGGAAGTGGTGGAAGATTCGTCTAAAGCTGCTGTGTGGACGTACCGTAAAGCTGCTGTGTGGACGTACCGTTAGCAATCCTCTGCGCTACCAGGTAGGAGGCCCGCTGCGCTTTAGCAGAAACAGACGTAACATTAACCATCCGTTGTTGTTGCTGGCGTTAGTCCTCACCCTTCCTCTCAAAAAAAGCCCGGTCTTTTTTTACATAATCTGGATGCTTGGTCTCAAGGTGCCTCTTCAATTTGGCAGGCTTCATCGCCTCATTGGCAAGACACCACAGGCATATCAGACATTTCGGTTTCCCTTCCACTTCAATAAATCCATATTGGAGATACTCCTCATCGTATTTCCTTACTTTTGTTTTTTGTTTTTCATTTACTTCATTTGTAGCCGTAACCGGTCGTTTTAAAAATCTGTCCATCTTCGTAGTATGCTAGCCGTGTTATATCTCTATGATGCTTGCAGCGGCGCTCTCTGACTGACGTAACAGTTATTGTTGTTTCCACGGTAATGGGTGACGAGCTTGATTTTTAAATGTATCTATTTGTTAGATTAGAACGTAATCTATGAACTATTTTAGATTAAAAAAATAAAATATTATTTGTTGAAATTTTTTTTAAATAATATGATAATTTAAATTAATGAATCTGAAAACTTTTCACGGACCCCCTGGCAGAGTGCCACGGACCCCCGGGGGGTCGCGGACCCCACTTTGAAAACCACTGCCCTAGGTAAGTGGCATGCTGAAAGTTGTTTAACTCCTTTGCCTCTCAAACAAGCCCAATTATTATCACAGAAAGAGCTTTCTACTGAGTTCATTCAACCAATTTATCTCAAATGTATCCTAATGAAAGTAAAGTAACGAGAAAAACCTGACTTTACAGGTATAAATAAGACAAAAATATAATTAGATGTGTCAGTGAACTTAGCATCATCTCTTCATGTTACAAATATGTGAAGTATTCTTAAACATGAAGGAAAAAGGGCATACTCGTAAATAAATAAATACATTTTAAATAGGTTCAAGCTGAAATAAGAGGGCAATAGTATCCACAAAACTATAATTGTTGTTTCTATTTTATCCAGTGCACTGCGTGAAGATCTTCAACATCCATCCTTACCGTTACATGGGCCCGATGGTTTAGGGAGAGGCCTTGGGGTATCTGTTGCCGATGCAGGAACGCTTTTCAGGCATCACAGCTCACATGGAGCTCCAAATGTGTGATGGCACTGACCCTTCATGGGGGCCAAATTCAGGAGACCACAGGGGAGCTTGTTTGCTCTTAATTTAATAAGACATGAGCTACCCTGATAACCTTATTTGTGAAATGTTGTGGGTCTCTAAAATATTGGCAGTATATGCTTTTCATGTCATGCAGTTCTATTTATTTGCTTCTCCATCATAATGGATCATGAATACGATTAGGGTATTTTGATCTATAATTCATGCATCATCCTCCAAGCCTGACCTAGAACATCAAAAACCTCACTTACGTTCGACCAAATTACCAACATTTATAATTTTATCCCCAAAGTGAGCTCCCTTCAAACTAAGATATTGTATAGTTTACACTCTGCTCTGGCCTATTAACTGTTGTAATGTAATGTAACCTCTACTTAAATTACCCTTGACTCTTGACCTTTAAAATTACCCCTGTTCTCGTGCTGCCAGTTTGAGTTTGTATTTGTACACTTAGGTTTTTATAAAAAAGTAATAATCTATTCAATGATTATAATTATAAAGTTAACTGAAAGATAGTATAATAACTCTTGCATCCCTTTTACTTCTCTTTTTCTGCTGAAAACATGTGACCATCCTCAACACGATAACTCATATAACCCCATTTATGTAACCTTTATATTTGAATGACGAGATAAAAATGTACTTTCATTTCTGCTTTTGATTAAAATAGACAATGTAATCAAAAGCAGTCCAGTACGCTGTTCTTAGTCTATCCAATAACCCAGTTGGAAGTAAAATGGAGAGTCACATATTGTAGGGACTGGTCATAACAATGGTTTTCCAATATGTGAGGTGCTAGGAAAATTCTGGCTACTCACCTTTTGTAGCTGTAATAAAGCTTAATTGCATAATAATCAGCTGTAATGATAGAGGAAGGGCCCTGCTGCCTCAGTTAGATAACTGCCACATGTACAGTTTTAATGTAATGAGTACTACAAACCAAAAGATGGCGCTGTCTTGCAACAAAACTGTCAGTTATTTAAAACTTGGTGATCAGTCTTTCTAAAAACCTATTATCATGAGGTATACTCTTATAAACTGTAGTACTTTATGATATTTCAGGGAGGAAATAATGACACATCTGTACTTGCAAAGCACACATTTAGCACATTTACAGTTTATCATATTATAGTTTTAACCAGTCCATCACTAATAAAGAATCAATCATCACAAACACACATGGTTATTATAGCATTTAAGGGATTTAGGTTGAGAAACAGATCATAGAGTCAGCTATAAGACCTAGACACAACAGGTTGTGAAAAGTTTATGAAAACTCTATTAGTATAGTAACTACGTCTTAAGTATGAGGACATTAACAGTGTTTCATACTTGTGGACAGAAGAGGAAAAGTACTTTAGAACAAGTAGAAGAAGTACCAGAGTGTCAGTGTAGGATATCCTGCAATCAAAATGTTACTAAGTAAAGCTGAAAAGTATCGGTATCAAAATATACTTGAAGTATCAAAAGGAAAAGTACTCATTATGCAGACCGGCCAATTTCAGAATAATATTGTATATGTTTTGATAATAATGACTGATGAATTAAAGTGTTATCAAAGCTGGTAAAGGTGCAGCTCGTTTTAATTATACTGCAGGGTAGTGTGTGGGTTTACTCCAGGTGTAACTAAAGTGTTATTTAAGTGTTGCTTATATTTCACATCATGTATCCAAATATGCAAAGTGACTTAAGATATAAAAGAATTGTAGTTGAGTAAAAGTACACTATTTACCTCTGAGTAGTAGTGGAGTAGTAGAAGTAGAAAGTAGCACACAATTGAAACTTAAGTAACGTTCAAGTACCTCGAAATGACTTTAAATACAGTACTTGACTCAATTTACTTAGTTGCTTTACACCACTGCATGTGGCTCAAAATGTTTTGTAGAGCTATGAGGGCATGGATTGAAGTCGAACCCATGGGTTGACCCCCAGGCTGAGTGATCTGCAGCCCTATGGTCTGTGACGCTGAGGGCTGGAGGGCTGGTCCATGGAGTATACTGGAGCGTGCAGTTGCTCGAATGGGAGTGGGCGAGCTGGGATAGGCTGGTAGTTTGGTCGGAGCCGTCAGCGGGACGGGACAAGGCACAAGAAGGGGGGCAAACGAAGAACCGACCGACTATTAACTTCTGCCTTCTCAGCGGCTGAATGTTGGACAGGAAATTTGACGTAGACAGCTTTACGGAAAATACCATTTGTTGCATTCAGAGGTCCGGGTCTGAGCGGCGCGGATGACAAAGAAGCGTCCCCGTGCAAACTTTCTCAACCGGGTGTGATCGCTGTTAAAACCCAACCGGGAATTCTTTTATTTGTATCGGAGGAGTAAAGAAGAGGACATCATGCCTAGGCGCACCGTGCAAGAAGTAACAGTGCAAGATGTCCAGAAAAGGAGAAATCCGAACAAACACTACGTAAGCGTAAATTATTTATCACAACCACACTGATTTGCTGCTAAAGTGAGCGACAGAAAGAGGTTATTTTTCTGCTTTTCTCCCTCTCCTACCCGGTAGAGTAAAAACAAAGAGAGTGTCAAATTACAGTTTACCTAGCCAGCCGAAGCGATCTGTTGTTTAATCTTTAGACATATCATGATTCATAAAGAAAACACCACAGTACCAAACAGATGTGTTACATTCCTACAACCCATAAGACATTTAAACAAGTTTGATAGTCGTAAACCGTTATGGTCTTGCTTATAGCTTTGGCTTTTTTTCAAGTTGACATGTATCTTACATCTAATGGGTTAATCACTTCTTTGTTTGAGTTTGAAATGTAACCAGCAACTTCTTAATTCAGGAAACAATGATGTTGTTTTGAGTAACGTTAAACTCATGTGACATTTGACTCTCTCTGTCTGCATGTATACATTCAATTAACTATCAACAGTTCAGTTGCCTATCACATGTTTACCTGAATGTAGGTATTGTATTAATTCTGCCAGAGTCTGCAGCCTCGATCAACAAAACAATGTAATGTCTAGGTCCTGCTGCCACTGGTGTGCCACCAGAAAACATTTGAATAGGCAAACCAGACCAGTCCACAGACATCCAGATTAATCCCCATGAGTTTAAATTGAGCAACAGCTTTGTCATGCCTCAGCCACCTCCAATTTACTCAGAAAAACATGCCTTCAGGCACTGGCGAACCAGGAAGTAGGCTAACAGAGTTTCTTCGGGCATCACAGTGAACACAAAGCAATGTTTAAAAAAGGATCGGGCCTAAAATGCAAAAACCATATGCCATGTGGCATTTGTAATTTCATTACCTCAGTGTTACAGTGCAGTAGGCTTTCTTGCACTTTTTATTTTATGTGTGTTTTAGGTCTAGGGCATGTCTGCTAGTCACTTTTATTGATAGGCTACTTATGAAGATTTCTGGTTTGGGTGTTGTTCATGTTTCAACTTTCACCATGTGTTTTCAGTTTATTGAAGTTAATTGTTACATTTCCGTCCCTTACATGTCTTGTTTAGTGTTGTTCAGTGGTTCTGAGCTCCACCCTCACATGCCTCTTACAGTTCTAAAAAAACGAAATGGCGAAGGCCAATACGCCAAACAAGTCGACTATGTCCAATTCTTATACACAGGCTATGGTTCTTCCCAAAACTTTGTGTGGGGTCACAATAAGAAAGTACAATAAGAGTCTGTTGATACTTTTCCTGTTTCAACAGTAATTCCCCATTGGAACTGCAACCCCAATTGTGTGGGGGACAAGAATGTCTAAAAGACAAAGACCGTCTTCTTGCTTTCTGCAATTTTGAAACAATGTTGGTCTCATTATTTTTGCTGTTTAAAAGTGGGTGAATTTGTCTACAGAAATGCACGCAGTTAGTTGGAAGTAACACACATGACATCATGATCTAGAAGGCCAATCGTGAGAGCCACTACCAAGGCCATAGCAGGTGTTAGTTCTATGTGCATGGTGTGTGTTCTGTAATGTGGGTTTGCCTCCATATATGTGTGTAAATGATGCATTATACCGCTGTGAATGTTAGTGGTCAAGGACACGGAGTTCTCGAGGTCCTGTGTCCTCTCCATCTGTCTGTTTGCTCTGTGGTGCAGCCCATGTTGTTTTGTGCTTCTGGTTCTCTCTCTCTCCACACATGCAAGCGGGACATATTAAATCTTCCAGAACCCTGGAGGTGTGGTTAAAGTTTACAAAAAGCAGCTTATAGCTCTTCTGCTCATCAGCTTGAAAATCTAACTCCTAAGAGACATACAGATTAATATTATGAACATTGCATTTCCGGTATTAGTATTTTATTGACCAGAGACGTTTATATAGTTTAGGTTATAGCCACCCCTTTCCTCCATAGAGCTATAGCCTATGGCTTATATTTGCCATTGTAGATGTTGTTCTGGTAAATTAGAGAGCCTTTTTATATTTGGATATACTGAGCTAAGGATACCTTTTTTTTGTATATAATTGTTCTCTCTCTTATGTAGCAAACAGTTTTTAGCCAAAGAAAATGCCCTGAAAGTAAAATGTTCTCATGTTGGATACAGATGTATCCATTGGCTTAAGGTTAAACACACCAATACATAATTCTTTAATTAATGAATACAGGCTGGTCTGCATAGCTTCTGTAGTGGATCCATCCATGGACATATCTAACAAAAGTGCCCTGAAAGAGAGTGAGCGAGGCCAGAGAAGGTCTGGGAGAGGGGCCAACACAATTCAGCCAGACACAGCAAGCCACCAGGGAGTTTCCAATCACCTCCCTGCTTCTCCCCTAGTCTTCTTTGGAAATCAAAATAAAGAACTGTGTCTGTTCCCTGTATACTGCAATGATTAGGCTAGATGCTTTTCTCTGGATATTTAGTTTAACCTGGTATACTGTTGCTGATGGAATTTGCACAAAATAACTGTTTTAATTCACTTAGTTCCACATAGGTAGCAACAACTAATATCTGTATCCCAATGGAGTCCCAGGCTAGATGCTTTTCATTGGATATTTAATTTGACCTGGTATACTGTTGTTAATAGCATAGGGCTGATGGGATTTGCACAAAATAACTTTGCTTTCATTCACTTAGTTCCACTTAGGTAGCAACAACTAATATCTGTATCCCAATGGACTTAAAGCATTTTGCAATGTACCTAAAAATGAGCAATATTGAACACAAGGCAAAGTCAAATCTGCTGCATCAAGGATAAGGACTTCCTCTTCAGCAGGAAGCGACACAAATAAGGAAATGAAATTATCGGATATCCCAGATGCCTTTGTGTGAACAGATGTTGATAGTGACTGCAGCCTTTCGTCATGCCATCCTCTCTTAGAGTCACAGCACTGCCAATTACTGGCACCATGAGTCATGACTGATGCTCCGGGGGGTTTGCATTGTCAAGTGGTTGACAATAATAGCGGTCTGTTAGTTTAAATGTTCCACTAATTTGTCTCTTTTGTTTTTACAGGTTTACATCATCAAAGTGTCCTGGAGCGATGGCAGTACAGAAAGCATTTTCAGACGCTACAGCAAGTTCTTTGACCTCCAGGTGAGTAAGAGTGCATGTGTCACTGTTTGGCAGTGTGTCTTGGTATGCTATTGGCTGTAGTCGTGTGTGCTGTTGCATGTATAAAGACAAGGAGACAAGTTCTATATTTTCCATCATTGAAGTCTCGCATAAAACAGGAAGTGAATGGAGGTACTTTCTACATTCAACACTGTCCCCATGTAGACCTAGTGCTGGTAGCCAAGCTATCCCTGCTCCACCCTAACAACACTGGTAATTATATTGTGCGTGAGGAGTCGGAAAATGTCCCAATGAAGTTAATAGAGGACAGTGATGAATGTTTCCACTGCACTGATGACCACAGAAATGTCTGAATCATTCTCGAACGTCACACTGGCAGTGTGTGTTGCACAAGGAGGGAATCTCATTAGTATACTAGTTTCCCTTCCTCTTTCAAAGGTAATGGATCTGAGACCCTGGCCGCATCTAAGCTTAGAGAACATAGATTTAAGGAAACGCGGAAAGGCAACCGTTTCTAATGAGCACAAAGTCAATAAAGGCAAAGCATACTGTCAATCCAAATTGGATTAAATTCCTTTTAATTGATTAAGATGGTCAAAGCATGAGCAATGAATTCAACAATTACAATGCTCTACCAAGCTTTCTCTGAAGTGTCATGTTAACCAGAGGAATATAAAAGGTTTCATTACTAATTTCATTAAAGTTTGATTTAAGGCTTCTGAAGCTGCCAACAGTCTTACTTATAAATCGACTGATACCACACTCATGATTATTTTTTTAATTCTAGCATCCATCGATTGTTGAAATCATGTTAAGTGCTGTAATGTGCTCTTTAATGATACACATTTAAGAGGTATTCAATCATCCATGCCCACAGTAGAATAACTTTCAATCATTAAGACCTGCACCAAGAATTAAAGAACTTGATTCTTCTGACACAACAACTATAACCAATTCAAAATGTGCGACTTTTGGACTGGAATTTAGGCAGAACAGTTTTGTCATTGGCTTCTGTATCATTCTTTCACTTACATAAATATAATAATTTTTTTCATTTATTTAAATATAACCTTAAGCAATTCAGATTTGGTAAACATTCACAGTGTTGATAATTCAATACATTTTGTCCAGTCATAGCATTGATTTGCTTTTGATGTCTCTGGCTTAATGAGGGCTTCAAGACTCTGATAGTGCTATGACTATAAGATGAGAACATTGGTAAACTTTCGAATAAGAGGAGGAGATGGCCTCCAAACATCAATAAGAGGGAAGTTTTCTTTGCAAGTGCTGGAAAGTGAGATTTAAAGCCAGAAATCAAAGCAGCTGATTAATAATTGCTGCTTCAGAATGGATCAATGACATGTTGCCAGTTTTATGCTAACTGTCACCAATGACTATTAACAATATCATTCCATGTTTGTTTCATCTATAGAACCAGCATGAATGACTACTTACGCTAGGTCTTTTAAACAGCAATTGAATCAATGGCATTGAACCAAATGACCATATGTGAGATATTTTCAGCAGGGGCATTCCCCGCTGGTGTTCACCCTGCCATGCTTTGCAGCTGCTTCCTGCAGAGCTGACTGGCTGTGGGTGGGCTCTCACCAGTGAGGGAATTTTAGTTAAACCCAACTGCGGAGAATACAAGCCAATGTCTTATCTTGTGTTAGATTTGGCATGACAAAAAAGTGGCCTGTTGGAATGCTAAACATCACTTCAGCTTCTTCACTATGATAAAGGGATTTATTTTAAAGATATTTTTTAACATAATAGTTAATAATTTTAACCTGGCACAATGTGTTCTATTCGGAGAACTAAGGAAGTTGTGTGGCATCATCAGCAGTCATCCCAAGTAGCAAGGCTAGTGACTTAAGGCTGAGTCATTCAGCTCCTTCATATCCTCTCATCCTCGTCGCATTTCCCGTCTTCTCTGGTCATCATCTCTAATTCGGTGTCTATGCTGTTTGCTGCTTCAAATGAAGTTTCAATCGTCATACGGAAACCTCAGAGCCAGACAGGAAGTGTTATTCACCACATCCCGTCAACACAGCTGGACCAAGCAGCTGATGCTCAACCATGCTGCAACATGTGCTTTGTATGTGATCACTGACCACAGTATGTGTTTTAATGCTCTCAGTCTGAAGGGAATAGGATTTTTGGATTTTCAAGGGAGTCTGTACTCAGTCCGCATTTTCTATAAATCCACAAGCATTTTTTGGATTTGGATGGCATTATATCAGTTTTATAAACAGATAAAATCAAGACCAAGTTGGAGTAAGCTGAGTGATCCTTTACCATTTAAAAAAAAAAAAAAAAACTATCTACAAGCAGACTATACATGTCTAGATATATTTTTAGACTAATCAGTCAGACAATCCTCCACCCAAAACATTTTTAATTCACACGCACCTTTTTCCTGCAACACCCACATCAGTGTCTTAATGTAGCTGCTACCCTTAAATAGCATCTGAGAGTTACGTAGGTGAAATATTCTGTGGTAGGAAATAATGATTGCCCGCACTTGTGCATAAATGTCTTTAATGCAAAATGTGTGTGAATTCTTCCAAGCATTTGAATACCGAGATAATTAATTAAGCAGTGAGCTTTTCAACATAAAGTATTTTTTCTTCCTAGTTTAAGTCTGGTAAATTGTGAACAAAAATAGACTGACTAAGCTGTTTCTTAAGAAAGATGGAAAGGGCAGAGATATTTTTGCCATGGGTTTATCAATTTTATTTCCATGTCACTAAGAATAGTTTCCATGCTGCACACGTGTCCACTCAACTTCACAAGCTCAGTCTTCCAGCAGTCACTTTGGATAAATGGTACTTTTTAGATTTTCAGCTGTAGGAAAAAATCCAATATATTGCTACTTTCTTATTCAGGGCTACACAGCTGTGACACATTTTCCATCTGCAATAATAAAGTAACAAAACGTATTAAAGGGCGGAGGTCATTTTGCTTGAACTATGGGGATGCTTGTTGGGCTCATTCCATCAAGCAGCAACAATGTGCTCCATTCCTTCTTGTACACATTTTCAGTCTTTTCAAAATATGATGTACTTAAAGTATTTTTTATTCCATAACCCAAAACATGTGTTTTTTTTATTGAGAGAATGTTAAAATGTTGGTATGTTTCTGAAATTCTGTTTAGAGTACTTGTATGGGAGAAATATTCTGACTTTAGTTACTGTGGACAAAATAACTGCACAGATTAAATCAATGCTCTTCTTTACAGCTGCAGGGATTATGTCACAGCAAGCAACTAATATGCCTATTTGAAAATGTAGAAATAGGCTAAGTATATTTTCCCAGTGTTTGAGTTTTTTCCAGTAAACCAGACTGGATTGCACCTTTTTTTCTGAGTAGCCACAACTCAGTATGACACAACTGTCATGGTGGGAGGAATATCCTTAAACCAGTTATGCCCACCTTTATTAAGTAAACAGGGAGACTATTTCCAAATTGAGAAACCAGGGTCAAGCAAGTTTATTTGTACTTGTGAAACACCGAACTACAACCAGACCCTTGAGGTGTCCTGTTTAGCTGACCTTTGGCTGTGACCTCTGGAGGTGGCAATGTAAAAAGAAAACAGCCCTACAGGGACTAAGCACAAGTCAAATTATTTATAACATATCTAGACTGACCACACTATGCACCAATATTCTCCATAGCCTTGGGGTTTACTATTTGCTAACATTTGCATATACTATTGGTTAAAGTAAATAAATATGTTTATCAGTCTATCAATGGGATAATGAGGAGTTATTTATACTACTTACCTCATTGGTGGACTAACAACTTAGCCTGCCATTAATGTGATGTACTGCATAACTGTATGGTTGTCTGTAAAGGGTTAAAAATGACCTCAATCATGAATGTACAGTGGACTGGGTGAAAGCTTCAGAGGACGACTAAGATAGGCATGTTGCAAAGAGAGCAGCCATTGTTCTTTTATACTCATTAAATGGTGTCTTGTTCATCTTAGATCTTCTTTACTACGCGTTTATTTGAGACTGATGATGTGATATAGCGGATATAGACTAGACAAATTAAAGCCCCCTTGGAAGATTATATTCTTGAATCTACAAGTTGGTGTATACATCAAATAAACAGTGTATTCAAGTTTATAGCATTACTGGGGAAATGAAAAATCTAGTGATAATGAAAAGGGTTTTCCTATCTTCATTACATCCCTGTACTTGGTTCGTTGGTCTAACTGTAATCAATCAATTACTAAAATGTTCCAGTCTCAACATTGTTTTTATTAGTGGCAGAATCTACATAGACACATTAAAGCACATTTAAGTGCAATTTTATAATGGTTGTGATTGATTTACCCTGCCGCTTGTATGTGCAAATGCAATCGAGTTGACTTTCTCATTATGTTAATGTTAATGTTTGGGGACAATGTCAAGAATTACCCTCTTGCCTTAACAGTTTATCTTCAAAGTGCTTTTACATTTTTTTACATTTCCATGACAGATGATAGCTTTGCTGAATATTGATATATTTGTTTTAAATAAAAACAATATCTCCTCATCAGGCCATGTTGAATGAGAGAATGCATCTATGAGCCAGTGGTACTTCCAAATCAATTAGCTTTCTTGAATGTAGCATTGCAGCTAGGTTTTTAGTTTAACTAACAATTTCATATATTCTGACAGCATTGGCATACCTTCAGAGATATATCCAGAGATGATAAGCTCATGTTATCATTTAATGTAATCAGTGTGTGATGTCCACAAATGACTATCGTACTAATGTGGCATGCTTCTTCCTCTGAAATGAACTCAGCAGGATACAGTTTACAATAACATACTTCAGAGTAGCCTTGGAACGCCATGTGGAGCTTAACTACGCTCCACCTTGGCCTGTCATGCCTGTAGAGCATGAATATTTGATGTTGGGCACATGATGTTATTGGTATTTTGAAGGGACGTCTTTACTCTCTCCAGATGCCTTTTCTTTTTTGAGTGGCTCTGATTACAGAGAAGATACAAGGTTTAGAGCAGACACAGAGACTGGGTGTGTCTGCACTCACAGTCAGACACATGGGAACAATTACAGTGTGTGGGGTATTGGCTCTTCTGTCTCTGTCTGCCCATCTCTTTCCTCATACTGTCTCTCTTCTACTGTGTCAATGATGAAGCATCTGACTTTTAAGACAAGCAGATTGTTGCTTTGTTACCGTACTTAGTTTGTTTTTGTCCTTTTCCAAATTCTTTATTTGACTCTGTTGTATCTCAACAACCCAACCAATGTGGAATGACTCACCTCTTTTTGGACTTTCTTTAGCAGACAAAGAGGGTTTATGGCTCACTCCATTCCTTTTAATGTTTTTGTCTCACATAGCCAAAGAAAAGTAGTTGCAGTGCACTTATATTTAGTTTGATACAGTATTCAATATATTTTACAGCCAAATGCAGGATTAAGTTGTGATTCATGTTATCTTTAGTTGGTTTGAGTTAGTTTGCGATCCAAATAATACCAAAGCTCATGTTTTTGAAATATGAAAGCTAAGGCTGCGGCCCCACGAGGACGAATTGCGTTACTGTTTAGTGTCATATAGACCGTTCGGCCACACGAGGACGACCGAATACGGCACTAAACGACTGAGGAAACGACAACGGGTCCCAAGGTGGATAGAAATGCATACGCCACTCTCTGGGGGGTCAAACAGCTCCGTGTGTGCGCCCTATACGGACATTTTCAGATCACTGATAGTGATTGCGCAATAGCCCCGCCTCTCCCCACCTCTTCTGCTCACCTCCGCTTACCCCGCGCCATTGCTGAAGTGTTTCGCCACCAACAACAACAACAATGGCGGATCGCAGAGTTGCTATCGTGCTCCGGACGCTATTGACCATGCTACAGTTGTTTGTGCAACATCTACAGCAATAATGATGAGGCAATAGCCCCGCTTCTCCCCACCTCTGCTGCTCACCCCCACGTCAAAGTAAACTGCACCCTGAATTCAGATTATTTATCTTTCTCTCGCGAGTGAAGTCTACTCTGACAGGACGGAGACACGCAGCTCTGCTCACCTGCAGCTCCTCCCTCTGCAGCAAAACACACACTTCAAGTCAGATCATCGCCCTTAGCTATTTTAATTACCTCTCAAACTCCCTAAACTAGTTATAAATATGTTTATTTTTACAGTCGGCCGGGTCACTGATTACTGGACCAGCTGCTGCATGAGACAGACACTGGCGCTGTCCGAAGAGAGGGAGGAAAAAGAGAGGCTCCGTGTATTTTATTATTATATAATATAGAGTCGTTATTCATTTGTTTTAAAGCTCAATAAATAACAAAGAAGACCTTTGACCGGCACTTTTATAATTGTGTCCGGAAGATTTAAACTTTAATACACGCTGACTGGCGAAAAACTCTGCCCGGTTCCCTCGGCCCCCACCGCGGAGAATAAACAGAAGGGCAACCATGACAACCATGCTTCTTCGCTGCTTTTGTGGAGGAAGTTACAGCGCCACGTACAGGCTCCTGCATATGTACTGCAGCTTCTCCAGCGGTTGGAGCTAAACGGAGCGGTCTCGTGTGGGCAGACACTATCCGGATAATTATTGCGTGTGGACGGAAGCCGTTTGCGATTGCGTTTGCGTTAATCCTATGCGTTTAGCCGTTTTCGTCCTCGTGGGGCCGCAGCCTAAGACTGTTATTGGGTTATTTGTTTTGCAATTCATTTATTGGATTTGTCACAATAAACTGCCTGTTATTATTGCTTGGCCAAAAAGGCCATATCAAAGGTAATCTAGTGGAAGAAGAATCTGTTCAAAACAATTTAAAATTAAGTTTAGCAATCAAAGGCAGTGTATTTTTCAACTTTCCCTTAAATGTATTTTTCTAGCTGTGTTTGTCAGAAGCACAGCGGCATGGGAGTAAACAGTCATACAGATATTCTCTCTGTCCTCAAAATAGAACAGAATCAAGTCATATCTGCCTAAGTGATCTGAGGCTGTTTTATATTTATGTCACTCATTGTTTATGGCAACAACATCTCTTAGGCACCAGACCAGACTGAGACAGTCCATATACAACTAATAGAAAATACTATTTGGCACTTGTCTCTGCCTTTCCCATAACCTCTCTATCATACCACCTCATATTATACCTCCCCTACAGTATGTCTGTATTATTGGCACGATGCAGATTATTGTTTCTTTCCAATTTACCAGAGGACATGAGGCAGCTTTATTAAGACATGTATTACAAGAATACTTGCTGTAGAAACCACATGATTGCCCTGTTACAAAAGTAATATACAAATGAGTACTGGTATCAGGGCAATTTTTTTTATCACATATCCCAAACATAACCTTTGATGAATTATCAAAGCTCAATTAAAAAAAGTTCTGGTGAATGAATGGAGTGAGCACCCTACAACTTAAATCCTCTACAGTGTGATGCGCATGTTCCATTTTTCATTATCAACATGTTGAAAATTGGACTTAAGAGTAGGTGGTTCTGAGGAGACAATTATTAACTTGATATTTTGTTTCAGTAATATTTCATTTTGACATCAACCTTGATGCTTCTCATTATAAAATACTGGATGAGTGGGGTTACCAAACCAAATACAGATCTGCCCTACATGTATCAAAAGTCGACATTTTAGTTGAAACATTTCATCCCAGAAAAGACCAATTATCGATAGATTAACATATCTGATATATAATATATTCACATTGTAATACAGAAATAATCAAATCCATACAATTCGGAATGAGATTGGCAGGTCTAAAGAAATACTACTCTTCATACTAACTTTTTTTTAAATCTTAAAGGTGGGTAGGTAATTTTGGAGTAACCAGCTCGAGTGCGCTATAATTTGAAAATACACAGCCGGAAAAAATCTGCCACTTCCTCACAGAGCCCCTCCTCCAACACACACGAACGTGCACATGACCAATGAGGGCACGAGATAAGTTTGTGCACAGATGGAAGGCTGACAGGCAGGTAGGCCATCCAGTTACTTTAGCCGGGCCGGCTAAAATGATTGGTCGTGCTTTTTACAACGCCACAGCTTCCACAGATGACATTTTTGTATGTATTTATTGTCAAATCATTTAATATATTAATTGCTATCGGGATGTTAAGAGCATTCCATGGAATATAATATAAAGTGTTTCTGAAATAAATGACATACCCCACCTTTAATGATAGCAATTGTATTGGCACCTGAGATCTGATAATTAGCCATTGAGGGTAAACGAACCAAAGCATTATCTCTAGAAATGTCCTATTGGGTATTGCCAGTGTTGCATACATAATCTAGAAATAAGTGTTTCTTACCACTCAATATACAGTCATATTTTGTCAATGTAAAAAATGCAAAAAATTTGGATATTTGAAAGCAAGTTTGTTTTGACACTTAAAAGCCTCTACGGAGCTCAGTCTTCATAGATATCATTGAATCAGGTTGACATTGAACAGACCACAGACAGAAAATGTATTGTTCTCACTATTTGAAAGCCCTGTCATAGTGTCCAGTATATTGTACAGAGGGAGAAAGGTAAAAAGTGTGGAAACGGAGACAAAAAATAGACTATCATAGGCGGTGGATTTTAAAGAAAAGGAACAGAATCAAAAGAAGTGTTGATCAGCAGATCTGAAGAATTTCTCATCCCTGGCCTTTGAAAATCATAGAAACAAATGTTCCACTATGTCAGTGTGGTGCCTTTGCCGCTAACAGCCCCTTTGCTGCAACACCATATAAAGTAGAGGGGAAAACCATACCATCTGCTCAGGACATTGCTAATCATTGGCAGACCTTCCTTTATTGGCTGAATTCCTTATAGGAACTGCTGATTTGTATAAATATGAACCTTTCCTCTCCAGCCTCAGCTATCCTGTTGTGTGAAATGTAAAGGGCATGTTTATGCTTATGCGTGACTGTAAATACTTTGTGTGCTAATAAATCTTAATTAATTGCGGTGTTTCAGATGGAATTGCTGGACAAATTCCCGGTGGAAGGAGGCCAAAAAGACCCTAAGCGCAGGATCATTCCATTCCTACCAGGTAAGAGTTAAACACACAGTGTCACCCAAGGCCCTAACACACATACAAATGCATGCACGCACACAACTGTGGCTTATTGATAAAGAAGAGAAGAGAAACGCCAATCACTCTTCAAAGATTCTAAAATGTGACGATGTGGTTTTTAATTATATTAAAATAAATTGACTGTAACTGAGACAAACATTAAAAAATGATTCAATTTATCTGGAAACGTATCATGGAAATTGTTTTTTTGGCACAAAATGTTGCAAGACAATAAACAGAGAAGAGTGACCTCATGTATTATCTCATGAATCACTCTGTATTTACCGCTCCCTGTATTGTGTCTTTTCCTTATCCCTGCTCATTTTGAATTCTCCATCATGTGCACACAATGGGTTAAGATGTGTACAATGATGACTCACTGTGAGTCTGGCTGTGAATGAACTTAGAAAAGCTGTACATTTTGCACACTTTTGTGTGCAAAATGTACAGCTTTTCTAAGTTACCAACCAGAAAAATATGCTACAGCCATGTTTGGCCAGAACCTCACTGCTTCTGTGAATCAAAAGAATATGTTTATCATCTACTCACTATCAGCTGACTCAGCTTATCCTTAAGCATATTGCCCATAGACATATTAAACTATTTTATAAACTAGTTTGGCAGTAATTATGAGCTTTTGTCTTGCTCAACTGCACCTATATCAGAGTCAAATCTGCTGGCCAAATAATGCTTTCTTATTTTAAGTAAACATGGCCAACAAGGTTTGTTTGGAATAAAGGCTTCGGGTGTGCTAGTCCAACTTTTGAAATAGTTGAAGATTTAGTGACTGCTGAAAGTAATCCTTTATGAGAGTTTGGAAGAAAGCCTCACCCAAAGACCCCACCCACATCTCCCCGGGTGGGGGGATAGGATATGTTTTGTGGCTACGCAGGTCTGGAACTCATTGAGAGAATACACACACACACACACACACACACACACACGCACGCACGCACGCACGCACGCACGCGCGCACACACACACACACACTAGCAGACTGTTTGATGGACTCTGAGTAGGAGGAGGGGAAGAGAGATAGATTACCACAGTCAGATGAATCATATTGGCCATGGATAGTATTTGCAATTCTCATCTTCAATAAACTCTACTTCTTTCCTTTTTTTACCTTTTTAGGCCTTTAAAATTAAAAATGTTCCCATACCAATCCCTGTCTACTGACGCTCTGATTGGTGGTAGAGGCTTTAACTTCTATATAAAAAAAGAAGTTAAAGACTAAATGGTGCCATGTTGGAAACAGTTATTTTGTGACACAATGTGTGACATACATTATTTATGCTTATTGCCTGCATGAATTGAGGTTTAAGAGAATGATCATTACTAGTCTCTAATGCCAGATCAGGTCATACACCTCTCTGAGACAGATTCCAAGCTAATATTTTGAAGATCTAATATGAACAGGAATTTTCCTGACAGCCTAGAAAATCCTTCACTTACAAAGCAGAAGTCTGGACTGTGGGCTGAGACTAACCTAACAAGGCAAGGACGTGGTTTTCTCTTCTCGGTTTGGTTTGTTCAAGGCCGCGAGCTGTTTTTACTTCTTTAGTATTGCCACATCAGCAAAGTGGCTAGTCTGCATATGTGGATAGTGCAGAATATATGCTTTGCTTTACACACCAAAGAGCTTGGCTTCTATATTGTTACACTACATGATTACACAAACAAAAACTAGTGAAACAAGTATAGGATAGGAGGTAGACTATTTTTTTATTTCAAGATTGCATCCCATGTGCAGAGTATCTATACGCCAGTTCTCTTATGGTGTTCAATTTGTTTCCTTTTGAAAGGATCTTGACATTTAGATACAAGTGATACATTTGATCCGGTGACCCCTGAGCGACGCACTTTAAGGGGGTCCCAGCAGGTCAGCCTTTGAACAAGAGCTGATACCAATTATCCAAAGTTGGTGTTGTTAAACTGAGTCAAAACCTAAGATGGAATGTGGGTCTTTTTTTCTCAGGGCCCCTGCATGATAAAGGAGTTTTATTCTTTTCATGAATTCTTATTCCACAACTCTGATTTAGTTTTGTTGGGTTCTCTTCTCCTATCAATGATATATATACAGTACCTTCTTTTTTCAGCCTCATCTGTTTGCTTGGGGAATGGATCTCTCTGCCTGCCACTGTAGGAGGCACAGTATGTCAGGCAGGTCAAATATGTTTCTGTTGGTATGAATAACACATTCCACAGTCGGATCTCTATGAAGGACAAACCGAACAGTTAGTGTTCTAGTTGCTTATGCGTCATTCAAATCATGTTCATCCTTTGCCTGAAGGGAAAGCAATTACTGTGCTTGTCTACTGAAATTAGGAGCAGCAGACATGTCTTATGGAGTTGTTGTCGAATTTCAAAGCAGTCAATTTACTGTCCTCAATTTTGTGACTGAAATCTGACTGAAGTCCATGTATTAAGTCTACGGCCTTGGTGTTATTTGAAGGTTTTAGCTACTCAAAATCTTTTTTAATAGCAACTTTAGGGCAGTTAAATGGGAGGAATTGATGTGTGATTATGTCCAGCGATTAAGAGGTGAGTGTTGTAACAGCTTTCTGTGTCTGAAGTGTATAATGAAGAGCCTCTGTGTTCAAATATATTTCTGTCTCTTCTGTCCATCCAACTTCCTGACCCCAGGAAACAAGAGTTGTTTGAGACTCTGGTCACTGCTAGCTCTGAGTTGTACCATAAAGTCTGCCCTGCCTCTGCCATGGCTCCAAGGCAGCAGCTTTACTTTCCTCCCGCCTCCTTCCCTAAACAAGCCTTTTTTCTCAGCTGCACCCATGAGCTGCCCTGCATACAGAGTGGGCAGTGTTGAGTCAGTGCTGACCCCTGAGAGCTTTGGAAAACCGTCAAGAAAGCTTTCTGTTTGAGGAGTGACTAGTGGAGGAGAGGAAGAAACACGGAGAGAGAGGAAGGGAGGAGGAGAAGTACTGAAGGCATTGAGGGGTTGACTTTCAAATCTCTTTTTCCGTGAGCTGTCCTGACAGTGTGTCCTTTCGTCGGCTCTGGCAAGTTGTTGCCAACTCCTTAGTGATTTAAAGTGTCTTCTCTCATTCTTCATCTACTTAATCTCTCTCTGATAAATGTGGTAAGAAATTGGGCTGGTCAGGCCATTTAGACCATGTCAACAAGACGAAATAGTCTACAGCCATGCTGGTGGCACTGTGGAAACTGTAATGCTCATGTATCTAATTGTAACGTAGAAACAAATTGAGGTCCAATTTTTGTTTTAGATCCCTAGTGAGTGTGGTGAAGTATAAAAACTCCCTGTCGCTTATCCACACACTCATTACAGCAGCCAGACATTTTTTCCAGCATTTGAGAACAACAACCTTAAAGGATAGCTTTTGACTTCTGTGTATGTCAAGTTTCACATTTGAGACAAAGGTTTCATATAAAATCTTATGACTAAATCCATGTCTATCTTATTGTATCACATTTCAGTGGTTTATTTTTGTACATAACGATTTAAGAATTTGGATTGAATTTGTACATTTCTAACGTCGGTAACATCGATACAAACATTATTATGACCATATAACATCAAACATGAGTTTAACTAAAAACAATCAATATTTTATTGGAGATCACTCATTTTCCCTGGGACGCTCCCCCTCCAGTGCTTCTATATGAATTAGATTTTTTTTGGTTTTTGCCTTTGGTTTCGTCGTGCATCTGAGTCAGCTAGTAGGTTAAGGGCAGATATGTGATGCTTGGACAGAGTACAGAGGTTGTGTTTTAGGGAGTTGGGTGTTTGTGTTTTTTGTGTAACATGTGTGAGATCTTTTTGAGGAAGTCACCGCACCTCAATCCACTGAGCAGCCTCATTACACATTCTCCCTTTTTTCTTTATATAGTCCTTTCCTCCATGGATCATTTTATGCAATCTTGATTTGCAAGACAACATATGGGCATACATATTCATAATCAGATACTGGTATGATCACAAACAATCTCTGTGTCATTTCATCAATATGTCATTCACTCAAATACACAAAACAAACACATGTGGTTTCGAGCTGTATGGGTCAAAGACGCAGAAAGGCATTTTTAGTAACATGGGTAAAAGGGTGGCGCTGTAGGGGGGCTGACTGCCCAGTGGCGATCTTCTGTGAGATAGATTCTTGTTTCAGCAAGTCTGTTTTAAATAAATACCATAACTCCTTGATGGAGGGGATACAGTAACTTCTCAAAACATGTCCTGTTCTCTATTCAGGATCTCGTTGCAGCCTTGACTTCCTGCCCATTTCATATGTTTGCATTAGAGCCGTCTTGGTAGGGAAAATAGATGCTGGCTCTGAAATGTCCTGCTTTCAAGTTATAATAGTGTTTTGAGAGGCCTATTTGAAGCCATTTCTGGTATTGTTATGGCGACCAGGCTCGGTGCCAGTGGGTATATTTGGGCCTAGAGATAAGAGCAGGAGAATATGATTTAAGCTGCCATGCACACGTAATTTGCTTTCCCAAAATCATTTATTCATGACTTGAAAAGGCCAGCTATTCACCTAGCTCCTTACCCACCTCATTTTGAAAAGGCCAGCTATTCACCTAGCTCCTTACCCACCTCATTGTGCTGTCAGAGTTATTGATGACACGACTGTATTGTGTCTGCATGCTAATTCACTAACCATTCTTTTAAAAAGCCACAGTGTCCTTGTTGTCCCTCAGTGGATCACTACCTATTCAAAGTTGCTCTTGACGAAGTAAAACATTTCATGTTTTAATATAGTATTACTTTTATTTATGTAACATATACATACTTTCCGATTACAGCAAGAGCAATAATTAGAAATTATTTCCTTTTGTTGCTGATGAATATGTGTTTATAAGTTTGGCTTTCCTGAATTCTAAGTCACTTTTTCATACTTTGTTACAGGGAAGATCCTGTTTAGGAGGAGCCATATCAGAGATGTGGCCATGAAAAGGCTAAGGCCCATCAACGAGTACTGCAGGGTGAGTATTAACCATACTGTTTCTTTATGTGGAAATCTCCAATAGTCATATGAAAAGCTATCCAGAGACCATTTAAATCTTTAATACAAAGTACTAAAAGCAAGATAGAAAGTACAGTGGGTCCAGGGCTAGGAACAAATTATCCCACCCACATGGAAAATGGAAAATAATCTTTTCATGCCCTCTGTGTATACAGGAGATCCACAAGTCCAGTTTATTTTTAGCACATTCAGGATTACACTAAACAACCCTACCATCTGATTTCAGGAGTAGCTCTTTTATGGTTGGATATGTCTTGGATTACACATTTGAGACATTTATCTGTCAGATATTCCAATTGAAAGATGTAGTTATATTGAGGTCGTAGCCACACTACTGGAGATGCATAACAAACGTTTTTCTAGGATTACAGTGTTCCAAGAACAGCTGTATGAATTATGCCATTGCCCTTGCTTTGAAAATGTGCACTGTGCTCTGTGTGTCATGCCTTTGTGACAGAAGGCATTCAGCCTGCTGAGGTGTCCTAAAATCTCCCCAGGTGCTCTGTAGCTGACTCTGACCTCCCTGCTAAAGGAGACAAACTCAAAGAGTCTATCTCAAGGGATCCATATTGAAAGGGCAAAAATTGGTTTGTGTGTGGCGAAATGCGAATAAGACGTCCTATCTCCTCCCAAATGTACGATTAACCTCCAGAAGACATTTAGAAATGTCCTTAATATGTTTCCGCTGTTAAATTGCTGTCAGCGATACAAAAACATGATGAACTCCGCTTCTAAAGAGCGTGTAATGTGTTTGTGGTGTCAGTTTTATCCTTTTTAAAAATACTGCAGCCATTTCCACCAGTTAATACAGAGAATGTAAAATCTGTGCATTATCCACCCTATTACACGGCTTTTACCAAAGAGATTAATCACTTGGCATCCAGAGAAAATGTACATTCTCAGGCTCCACTGTAGCAGAACTGCACCCACACAACTGCCAATAGCAAGCAACTAATTTCTACAATTTGACATAAATGTAACTACGGCAACATCAGTGAATAAACCGTGATTGATGTTCAGCTTCTTAGCACCAAGATGATGCCCTTGAAATTAAATCAAAGGAATCATTTTCCATTAAAGAAAACAATAAATGTACAACATTTCCATTTTTTTTATTAAGTTGCCAACTGTTTATCTGCAGAAACCACTGAGTGAGTTTGTTTTGCAACATGGGTTCATTACCTTTTATGATCAGGCAACTCCAAACAGATATGTTCAGAAACACTAGGATGGATGAGCTGTTAATGGATCGCATGTTGTCGTGGTTACTTTCTGCAGAGAGTTGTGCCAAAGGCAGAGAGCTTGCTGAGTTTGCTCCAGTCAGCACATCCACAGCCCTTAGGTTGTGTTCTTTTCTCTTTATTTTACAAGCTTGCCTTTGGGTCTCTAACCCAAACACACAACTCCATCTGTCTCTCTGAGGTAGGAAATGTGAGGATGTTAGTTCTGACTTAGCCCTTACTCATACCTTCATGCATTTTCACCTGTATTATTGTATCACTTCTCCATAAAGAGCCTAGTGAAACCATCATTGTTCATGTTCGTTTCTGTTATGGTGCTGATAGGTCACAAGGCCTCAGAGTGAAGACATCTCTTTATGTATGATGAACATCGGTGCAAACTGGAGGGACTGGAGAAAATAAAGCTTTACTTCCCCATATGTCGTCTGGGGTTAAAGGAATGTACAGTGTAGGCAAACGATTACAATTTTTAATCAGATTAATCACAGCTTAAAAATTAATTAATCATGATTAATCACCATTCGAACTATGTCCAAAATATGCCATTTATTTATGTATATTGTTGTGGGAATGGAAAGATAAATGAAAGAAGGCGGATATATCAATTTAACATACAGTATCTATGTTTATTATAAAAAATGTCTGCATGTCAAAATGAAAGACAACCCACAGACCTATCAATCATCAAACCGTGGGGTCTTAATTCATTACGTGTTGATTTCTATCAACGGGGGAGTACTTCAGGAAAGTCGACAGAGGGGAGGGGGCGGCGGCTAGTGGAGTACTTCGTGACCACAGAGTGTGAACGTTGTGATCAGCTGTTTTAGCGCAGTTCTCCAGTGAAGGGGGAAGTCTTCCTCCGCAGCCGGTTGGCGTAGTTTTAGCACAGTTCCGTTGTACAGACCGACGTTAACAGCAGCCCTGTCTGTGCACACGGAGACCGACTCTGTCCGGTGATCTAACCGCCTTCTGGAAAAGCTTCACAAGTACGTCGGTACGCAAATGCGCTTTGTGACACAAGTGACGGTACGCATTTCAGATTACGCACATAACCTGCGTTCCAGTTATGTGCACCCCTGTACCAGAGCCATATTATTACTATTATATGGCTCTGCCCTGTACTACAGCAAGAGTATTCTGCGTCGGGACTTCCTGCAACAACACCACGCCGTTATCAAAGATGTTCTATTGAGAAGACGATCACTACGTGACAAAAGTTTTCAAAACCGTGGCTACTGAAATCAGTCTTACTAACTGCTGTCTGTGCAATTTACTCCGCGCGAGTTGGCAGACTTTATTTTGCTTACTTTAACATCATTTTTCATGGTGGGGCTAAGCCCTTTCTTGGTATGGGTGTAGCCTACCCCAGCCATACCCTGGCGCTGCCACTGGTGGCACGTATGGGGCGGGCCATTCTGCACATGCGTTAAATGCGTTAAATATTTTAACGCAATTAATTCAAAAAATTAATTACCGCCGTTAACGCGATAATTTTGACAGCACTACTTTAAACACATATGTGAAAAATAAAAGTTTGGGGGAGTAATGGGTAAAGTTGTTTGTTCATGTCGATGGGTGTGGATGTGTATGGGAATAGCTGAGAAGTTTTTACACCAGTTTTTCTTGCTGTATTTGAGGGTCTTGTTATGGAAATGTCTGAAAAACACATTTAATGTTGATTGTTTTGTTAGGTTGGGTCTTTGATTGACATCCACATTTCTTCAACATTATTGAGGGTTTAAGCTTAGTGATGTTTATATTTTCAAATAATGATTTTGCTAAAGAAATAAAGATGTACGGGTTGACCTAATGAAGGTCTGGGAATAAGTAACAAAGTGACAGTGTACAGGATTCAGATTTTTAGTAAGAAATCATTTACATTAACAATGTATGTGAGAGCATATAGTGGAAAAACATGTCCCACATTTGCATCATATCGGTCAGGATGAAGTGACTTCAGGGTATTACAGTAACTTCTCAAACAAATCTGAACTTGTCCGTAAGCACAAACATGGCACTTTCATCCACCCCCACATGCATCCAGGTTGACAACGTGAACATTCATGTTTTTCTCTAGAGAAGAGCTGATTCAGCCCTTTTGTTGTACAGCTGAGGCTTTAACCTGACTCATATGGAATTTCCCCGGTTGTTAAGTTGTGTGTTTTTATTCAGCTCAGGAAACGCAGTCGGAGAGAAGAAAGAAAGAATATGGAGTCAGGGACTGTTTGCATAAACCAAGAGTAAGACTGCTGAGCTAGGATGACTTGGAAGGTCACACATCTTGAAATGCATCAACATCAATTTAATTTGCTAGTAATTAAAATATATATAAAAAAGAGTTCTATAACTGAAAGACTACAATTAAAGGAAGTCTATTTCCTCAAAAAGTCTTTAGTTTATTTCTTTTTTTCAAAAGAGTCGCCACAATTTTGTATTGATTTATTTGAGATGTATCAGAGGGAAAAATATAACCTTACAACTGAGGAGATCTACTAGCTCTGTACAAGTGCAAAGTTATTGTGCTCAGATGCATTCACAATGCACTGTACCTTATTGGAGTGCACAAATAGATCTCTCATTTCCATTACCTTTTTTCCTTGGAGAAAAAAAACACACGCACACACAAGCAAGCACAAGCACAAGCACACACAATTACCTTAATGCTGCCTGCTGTAAAGAACACCCATAAAGTCCATTTGCTGTAATGTACCCTGAGCCTCCCTCGCGTCTCCTCCTAAGGGAGAATTATAATGAGAAGACGGCCCACAGGCTGACATGAGGGGAGGAATAAATCCAAGGAGAGGATGGCCAGTTTAGGATGCACTCTGACCTCAGACACAGTGCAACAGTGTCGGCTGAGGGAATACACATTGGAGGTCACTCATAAAAACTCTTAAAGGTCCCATGTCATGGCCATTTCTACTGATCATAATTCCATTGTTGAGGTCTACTAGAATAGATTTATATTGTGCAATTTTCCAAACTCACATTGGTTTCTCACACAGCATCTCTGTATAGTATGTGTATTCACTCTCTGTCCTACACGGCTTGTTGGAGCTCCTGCCCCAATGGCGTTAGCAACCAGAAAAGGACACCAGTAATGACAAACCGATGAGAATGCTGCGTGGGGTCTGGGTGCCGTGTTGGCGTGACGTTGCGCGGCTCGCTGCTGCGAGGAGCGGACAGTGTGAGCTGGGTTCATTTCCTGCTTGCTGCGTGGGGTCTGTGAGACATCGCGAATGGACGCGGGAAGGAGGGGATGCTGAGGGGGCTGCAGCACCCCCATCTGCGAGGCTCCACTAGCACCCGCACCCCCAAACGTGGCGCGCCTACAGTGTAAGCGCGCCACAGTTTCGCCGCTGCGAGCCTCCACTAGCACCCCTCCCCCCCCAGTGCGGCTTTCTGGGGCAGCATAGACAGGTATTTTCTGTGTTAGAGTTTTACTCGCTACAGGGTGTACTTTGAGGGTTTGTGACTTTGCAGACTGTTTACATGCAGAAAAACCTTCATAACACACAAGGGGACGGGTAATAACCGGAAAAGCATGACATGGGACCTTTAAACCAGCTACTTAGCTTTAGAGTCTCAATTTATGGAAGAAGCTACTGTGAAAATGTAGATTTTGAGGTCATGTGGGTGCATCTTAATCAAGCTATATTGTATGTGCCATGAATCACATACAAACATGTGAGCACTATACTCTACGGCTAATGGAACACTTTTTCCATGGCAGTATTCCCATTCCTCTTCTCTAACACAAGCTTTTGGCATGCAGGTATAGTCATAAGTATGACAAGGCAAATGTGGCGCATGGGACAAGGGCACCTTGGTTGAGTATTTGGCTTCCTTTCTATTTCTGTCAGTCATGACGTTATATGACTGTGTCTGAGAGTGAGAGAAGTAGACATAGATTCTGCTCTTTTTAAAGGACAGGGCTGAAACACTTAGGAGTATTAAAATCAGAGGTATAGGCCGGCAGAGGAAGCGTGATGGATAGCATTGAGCTAAGCCTGCCAGCAAAAGAAGAAGAGGGAGTGGCTTAGCTCCCCGCTGTAAGAGAGACAGTCACCACAGGGTCGTTGGCGGGAGTTATTCTGTCTCCTGGTTTGGGACATCAGGGTGTTGAGGAACTTGAGGTGATTATCTGTTTCACTGCTGCCCTTTAGGGGTTTGGTAGAAAGAGATTGAAAGAGTAGGAGAATCAGATAAAACACAGACTCAGGAGAAAACTAAAAAAGAAAGGGCTAAGAAACAGAGACTGTGGGATAACATGATGTTATCAGACGTGTGTGCAAGAGAGTGATCACAACAATAAAGAGAAAACTGAATGTGGCGGTTTTTCTTTCATCTCCAGCCTTGTTGTCAGGGCCCATCACTCTGCCACCAGTAATGCTCCACAGAGAAAAAAGATTAGGGAGGAAGGTAGGCGAGACGGGTCAATGAACGAAAAAACAGAAAACAAACCAGCTGGTGTGATTGAAAAACCCTGCATAAAGACAACGGAAAATAACTAGTTTGTTCTCTTCATCTGGAAATTGAACACTAACGGAGTCAATTACATAACAATAAGAACCTATGATTGTTGCGTTTATGTAAAATAGGCGACAAACAACTTGGGTTATCAAAAACAACATTTTGAGGATATCCAAATATGTCATGTATGGTGCAAATAATTGTTTGGGAAATGCAATCTTAATAGAGAAAAACTATTCTTTGTCAAAGCATTCAAGGGGACACTTTTTATGTTGTGTAAAAACTAAAGCCAAAACACCATCAGACCGTTTAGATAAAACAAGTTTCATCATGCCTTTTGGACACTGTAACACTGTTTTCCTCCCCTGTGAGGAGGGAAGTCTGAGAATGCCTCTTAAATACTGTCTGTAGTAATTGCTTGCTCCGTGACTTTAGGGAGCCCAGACAGTCTATATTTAACCTCTGCTTGACTTCTGTATGCACTAGAGTGATTGTACTCGTCAGTTTATGTGATTAACTAACTTTTCTGCTGTCTTTGTGTCTGCAGGCCCTCATTCAGCTTCCAGTGTACATCTCCCAGTGCGAAGAGGTCAGAGTGTTCTTCGAAACCAGACCTGAAGATATCAACCCACCCAAAGAGTGAGTACCAGACATGGGCAGACACAACCCTCAGGCTCACATACTGTACAAAGAAATACACACACGTTTTCCCTTAATGATGTCAAGTCACATCCTGCCAACATTTACCTCCAGCCTGCCGATAATGAGCATCCATTACGCCCTCTAATGGATATGATTTCATATCTTTGCACTACTTCCTGTCAAAGTTTTAAAGCAAAAACACACGTAATGTGTCCTTTTTGAACGCTGAGTTAGCATGTTAGCATGTAGCAGCAGGTCAGTTCAGCCAACAGGCTCCAGACAGCTGAGGCTGCATGGGTGCTCCGAAGGCGTGTAGACCTGCTCTGACTGTCTCTTGTAAATATCACTCGGCACATTAGGGTCATATCCAGCGCTGACAGATAATGTGTGCCAAAACGTAGACGTCAGCAGGCAATGAATGCCAGTATCCGACACGTACAAGCACGCGTTGACACGCACACGAGCCTCAGTTACAAATGTGTTGTTATTACAGTTACCACTTTAGGCAGTGGAGGTTATGGGTGGTCGTTTTCACAGAGACCATAATGTGCAGCTGACATGTTGACCCTGGATATGGTTTTTACACCAAGAGCTTTCAGCTGAGTTATTAGCTTTAACCTCTTTGTCGTCACATACTGATGTCAAGCACCGGGCATTGAGAGGTTTCCTCAGTCGGCAGGAAATTGAGTTGATAAGTCCTGCGATTTATTCCATGAGTGCATGTTGGGACATCAGTGAGGAAGCCCATGCAAGGGAGTGGGGGTTTCAATTTGCAAGACAAAAAATCTGCTGAATCTGCATCCATTTTTCTTTTTACACATCATTTATTCATTTTGGTCACATCATTCATTGGTCTTTCTGAGGTTCAGGCAGCAGTGTGTGTTGTCTCTCAAAGTCACCTTGACATTTAGGCTCTTTAAAACTGCTGCTACCTTTTGATTAATTTGCAGAGGTGGGAGTAAGTCATACATGTGCAAGTCTCAAGTCTTAACCTACATGTCTCAAGCAAGTCTCAAGTCACTGTGGTGAGAGTCAAGCAAGTCACAAGTCAAGTCATACGAAATTCCCCCAGTTTCCGCATTTAAATCAGTTAAAATATTGTGGTTATGAAAAGTTTCGTTTTATTTTCAACATAAACAGCAATGGAGAGTGGGGCGCTGAAATGATAACCCTATAAGTTCTCAAAGGGCTCTAAAGTGATAACAGGAGTAACACAAATATTTTACATCAACATGTTGAGCCTCCTGCCTGGCTCCCCTTCAGCAGGGTCACAGCATTTCTCCATTGTCTGTCTAAGGTGCTCCCATATGACACTGTCTCATTGTTCTCCTAACTGTGTCCGTGCACAAAGAAATATTGCATCAAAGCCAATACAACGGAATAGTGGATGTACCAGGGCGCATGATTTGTGTGCAGACAGTGCGACATTAAGATTAAACACATTTCTTTCATTTGGGAACACCCACATATGGAGTTGGCCAGATGTGTGTACATTACTGTTCATGGTCATTTGAAAACAAATGCCGTTGTCGAACACACACAAACACCGAACACACACACAGAGCAGAGCTGAGCAGAGCACAAACACACACGCATCATTCGCCTTAGTGACCGGACATCTCCTTCATAAAACGAGTAATAGGGGGATTAATCGGGCAGTTCGATGTGTGTAGAGGTGTGTGTGGTTAAACGTAGCAGCCTGCGGTCGCTCTTCAGCTGTTCTAATGAAAGTAAACACAGTGAAGGCGTTGCGTAAAAGGCACAGCTCTTTGCACGCTGGTGCTGCACTTCTCAGAGGCGGAGTTACACGTCCCTCTGCCTCCTGGTGCTGTAGCGATTTCATGAAGGGAATGAGAGTCCGAGTTTGAAATATATCTAAAATAATGTATGCACTGCCATTTCCCAACATAAACATTACAGTCTGCAATTAAATGGTTGTCTCCTGTGTGCTCCACTTCCTACTTAGTGCTCCGGTAACTTTCTCGTGCGAACGAGATACAGTATCTTTTTTTTTTTCATTGCCCTTTAGGGGCTCCGTACAATACAAAAACAAATGCAAATATTTAATTAAAAAAAGTCCTTTTGAGCCATCTGTCTCAAGTCAAGTCTTAAGTCATGAATACCAAGTCACGGCCCGTCCACACAGCGGCGTGCGTTGACGCTTGCCGGCGGGCGTGTCTGACACTCGACCAACAACCAATCACATGAATCTCCCGCCCCTGACACACAAGCAGCGGTTTGATTGGATAGAGCTTGTACTGGCATATGATTCGATTGGCTGACGCTTCTGCCGAGGCGTCAAAAGTTGAACATTGCTCAACTTTTGCAGCGAGCCACGCCAGCAACGCTCCGCGTCGCTTCCCACGATGCAGTTCGGCCAAAATTGACGTCACCCCATTCAAAGTGAATGGGCAGAAGCGTTGGAAGCTTCAACGCACGCCGCTGTGTGGACGGGCCGTCCAAGTCAAGTCTTTTATCAATGTTAGTCAAGCAAGTCTCATATATAGTCTTGTATACAGTGGCTCCATGTGCTTTTAACCCAAAAGCCACTGTGTGTAGAATAGTTGGATTTATAACATATTTCAAAGTGATCCTTTTTTGTTAGCACAAACGTGAGACAATGGCTGTGAAAATTGTTTACATGCGTGTGTTCATTACAGCTCATAATTCACTGTGTTGCTGAGTCGGCATGTCTTCTGTCTGCTAAAGTGTTTTTTTTAGTACAACCTTAACTAGATATTTTAACTTGTTTATTAGTGTAACAGCATTTAATGTAATTATGAATACATGTTGTGTATAAGCTCTATATTTCCATTATAGTGTGGGGTAATTAGGTTAATTTCCATCAGGAGTGACTTTTACTCAGCGAACATCTGGGAGTTCTTGGTCAAGGACAATTAACAGGACACATTGCTGTTATGGAGATTGAATATGAAATGGCTGCTTGCAGAAGCCGGCTATATTGTCATCCATTATGTTGATGGATTCATGTCACTTTGAAGTTAGCTTTATATTGCAGTCATGTGGTTTACTGGGTTTGCTCTATTGCTCAGAACTACACTGATATAATAGAGATAATCTCTTTGAAAAACAAACTTAATATATGTGTAATCCCTTGCTTTGTACATTTTGATATTACGAATGGGTAAATTACACCACTAGCTTTAACACTCTGCAGTAGCTGTTTACCATTATATGATTAAAATCAGAGAAGGTTGCCAAGGACACTTGCCTCCTCTCTCCTATAATACCCCAAGCATGTGTTAGGAGAGGTAGGATAGAGGGGGAGCATTAGCTTGAGGCAGATGAATACTGTATAGGAAAGACCTTGGTTTGTCTTTATTGAAATTGGATTACTGCTTTCTGCTAGTGCAGCCTGTTGTTTGGCTGACTGACAACAGGGCTTGTGTACAGACACAGCAGCCACTGTGCGAGCAGATTTATCATGGCCTATAAATCTACTGCACAGAGAGGAACATATTAGAGTTTCTCCTTAAGAGCAGCCAAGTCAGAGGAGAGGAAAAAGAGTAATTTGATATAAAGAGGAAATAGAGGGTCAAAGAGAACCAGATTTGGTGTCTGAGAAGGGAAGGAGTCTGTAGAGAGGAAGTGTTGTAACATAGATCGGGCAAGGAAAGGAAAGGAAAAGAGAAAGTAGGGGAGATCATAGGAGGAGCAATAGAGGTAGATGGTGGATTTAGATGAAATAAGTGGTGGATGGATAGAATGAAGAGGAGGTTATAAATAACAAGGGCAGAGGAAGGAGGAGTCGTCGAAGCAAGGATAAGTTGGGATAGAGGGCGACAAATTATGAGTGGTCGGATTTAAGTTACCATTTGAAATAATACTGTATGAGTCGTCTAATGTTTGCACCTGTAAGGTTTGGCTCCAGCTGCAGAAACATGATTGATTTCATTTTAATGGGTCTGCAGGAATCAGAGCCAGAAGTTAATGTGTATCCACATAAAACATTATCTGGCCGCTCAGGACTCAAACCCTGTTGCCTGATGTGAATGTTCCCATTAAGGGTTATTTTTGATTGTTCTTTGTAACTAGCTTCAGAGAAATATGAATGAGTTGGGAGATTTTATTTAATATCCTAAACAAATTATAGTGAAGTAATTATGTTAGGCCGATTAAATGGTCCGTGGCTGCATCCGGTGCATTACGTAACCCTGGTTTCACCTTGGTTCAATTCAATTCAAAACCTTTATTTATCCAGGTAAAATCCCATTGAGATCAATGATCTCTTTTTCAAGGGAGACCTGCAGCAGTAGGTTCCACAAAAAGACATCAAAACATAAACAACAGAACAACAAAAGGACATCATACATCAAAATGTACAGGGATTACAATTTACATATTTAACCACATGTACAGGTACCAACAGCATCTGATTTTGTAGCATCCAACCGAGCTTTAAAAACATGTAGTGGTACTAGCTTGGTAATTTTCCATTCTTTTTGCAGACTGTTCCATGTTAGTGGAGCTGCACATCTAAACGCTTTCTTCCCTAAGACAGTCCTAGCACTTGGCACATTTAATAAAACCACAGCATGCGATCTCAGGCAATAAGTACTTTCAATTCGCAGAGAGATCAGGGAGCAGATATAAGATGGTAGTTTATCCAACATGGCTTTGTAAATGAAAAAGTACCAGTGACTGAGCCTCCGTACAGTAAGTGATGGCAAAACCGCCTTAGTATACAGGGTACAGTGCTTTACAATTTGTCAAAAATCTCAGTGCACTGTGATACGCAGCATCTGACTTGCTCAGGTAATTGGCAGGTGCATTCATATATAACAAATCACCATAATCCAGCACAGGTAAAAAGGTCACAGTGACTAGCCTTTTCCTGGCCTCAAGCGAGAAACAGGACTTAGCCTAGCCTAACACTCAGCTTTTTAAGCAGGTTATTTACATGCAATTTAAAAGTGAGACAATCATCAAGCCAGATACCCAAGTATTTGTAACAGGTAACCACTTCAAGTTGTATTCCTTGCGTAGTTACAATATCCAAAGCAGTCTCCGGTGTATTTTTAGCTTTAGCTTTAGAAAAGAGCATTACCTTGGTTTTATCCACATTTAAAAGAAGCTTAAGCTCAGAGAGCTGAGCCTGAATAATGTTAAAAACAGCCTCGTTAATCGAGGGACCTGCACAGTACATAACGGTATCGTCCGCATAAAAATGTAAGGTTGCTCCTTCGACATTTTCACCTAAACTATTAATATAGATAGAGAATAATAGCGGACCTAAGGCTGAACCTTGTGGTACACCATTAGTGATGTTTAACCACTCAGAAGACAGCCCATCAAACTGAACACATTGGGACTTTTCAGAGAGGTAGTTCACAAACCACCCCACTGCATGGCTGGATATGCCAATACTGACCAGCCTCTGCTTCAAAATGCGATGATCGACGGTATCAAAAGCTTTGGATAGGTCAACAAATAGAGCTGCACAACTCTGCTTATTATCTAAAATACTCGTAATATCATTTACCACTTTCATTGTGGCAGTGATGGTGCTATGTTGCTTTCTGAAGCCTGATTGATGTTTAGACAGGATGTCATTTGTACATAAAAACTCCTTTACTTGTTCACTCACTAGGCGTTCAAGAACCTTAGCCAGAACTGACAATTTAGAGATGGGTCGAAAATTGTTTAATAAGGTGGCCTCCCCTCCTTTTAGTAGTGGCAGGACATAAGCTGACTTCCATACTTTTGGGATTTTGTTTGTGCTGAGAGAGAGGTTAAAAAGAGTAGTAAGAGGTGGAGCAATAAAATCTGCAGCTATCTTTAAAAAGAAAGGTTCTACGTTGTCCGGACCAGCCGGCTTTTTAGGATCTAGCTTGGTTAAGACTTCACGAACAACATCAACAGTAAAAGGAGTAAAACCGAAAGGGTTTTCCAGACCACATTGTTCTGTGTCACCGACTGTGGTGTTCACAGAAGCAGAATTAGAAACAGAATGAAACCGAGAGCCACAGGACACAAAATGCTCATTAAAACAATTGAACATGGTAGCCCTATCCGATATAGTGCCAGATGCTGTGGTAAGGCACGGAGGTAGCTCATTACGGATATCACCGGTGGATATCGATTTTATGGCTTTCCAGAATTGTCTAGGGTTGTTCAGGTTCTTTGTGGTAACTGACAGATAATATTTAGATTTAGCACTTTTGATATGTGAAGTGAAGCTATTCCTTAGATGCCTAAAACGCAGCCATTCTACCTCTAAGCCTGATTTCCTAGCCTTTGCCAAGGCCTTGTTTCTCTCATGCAGGAGACTAGACAGCTCAGCAGAAAACCAAGGATTGTCTCGTCCCTTCACTCTAAATGTACGCAGGGGTGCATGTCTATCTATAATTTCCATAAAACCAAGATAAAAATAAGACCATGCAGTCTCAACATCAGCACACAAATCGATTTTTCCCCAATCAAACCCAAACAGATCATGTACAAAACCCTGCTCCACAAAATGTTTTATATCTCTCTTGAAGATAATACGTGGTTTAACCTTTTGGACTTTTGTGTCCCTAATTGTGGCTACAACACAGTGGTCACTCAGATCATTCGCAAATACTCCCACAGCTGAGTATTTATAGGGAATATTAGTTAGAATGAGATCAATTAGGGAGGATTTATTTGGGGACTTAATATTAGGGCGAGTAGGACTGTCAACAATCTGAGTAACATTTAAAGAGATACAAAGGTTTTAAAATCCTCTGACACTGCAGTTAACCAGTCCCAGTTAAAATCTCCAAGTAGCACTAGTTCCTTGTAGTCTAGCTGCGATAAAAGATTTGCTAGCGAAGACAAGGAATCTTTGACAGCTGAGGGGGGTCTGTAACGGCCCACGACCAAGACCTGTTGACCCTTTGCCACTTCTATATTTAAGGCTAAAAATTCAAATTGCTTACTGATAGATGTGGAAACTAATGTGGTTACACTGAACTTATTCTTAACATAAATGGCAACGCTACCACCTTTATTAGGCCGGTCGGTACGATACACATTATAACCATTTAAGGCAATGTCAGAGGCCAAAATAGATTTATTTAGCCATGTTTCTGATAAAACAATGACATCAGCATCAGTCGAGCTCGCCCAGATACGGACAAAATCTAGTTTACCTAACAGACTGTGCACATTCAAGTGGATGAAACCCAACCCAGATCTAGCTTTAAAATCAGCAGGAGTAGCGATCTGACTACTACTACTGGGCGGACCAGGGTTAGGTTGTACATTTCCTGATCGTAATAACAACAAAAAAAACAGGCATCTTTTCCTCTTAAGCGACACACATACATTGTCATCTACTTTAGAATCACTGGAAAAGTCTGCGAGAGTGTGATTAGAGCTTAAGAAGCAGTCCTGAAGAACCATCATCGCAGGAAAACAAAAAAGACAAACATATTGTGTCGAGCAGATTGACTGTGACAAGGCAACCGGTAATTGTTTGTGTAACACATCCGAACCTTTGCAGGGGATGCCCACTGTGGGTGGCAGAACAGACCTGAATCCAGTAGACTCCTCAGAATGACTAGAGATCTTCTCATAGTCCAAAATAGTTAACAGGCACAGCAGAATCCCGATATGGGCCATTTTCCCAGACCAGCACACAGAATCCGCGATGTTCCTGGAGCAAAATCAGCACAGCAGCAAAGGACAGACGAAAGCAGCAGCGTGGTATCCCCGGGGTGAAAGCAGGCCTCTGCAACAGCAGTACCAGGACCGGTGGAAAGCAGGCCCAGATTGAAGATCGCAGGCAGCAAACAGGTGGAGCCGCTCCGTCTCTTCGCGACGAGCAGGCCTCCGTAGATCGCAGATCGCAGGCAGCAACAGGTAGAGCCGCTCCGTCTCTCCGCGACGACCCCGGGGCAAAAACCTCTCCAGTGCAGCCGCACTCCACAGGCGGGAGCAGGCCTCCATAGATCGCAGATCGCAGGCAGCAAACAGGTGGAGCCGCTCCGTCTCTTCGCAACGAGCAGGCTTCCGTAGATCGCAGATTGCAGGCAGCAACAGGTGGAGCCGCTCCGTCTCTTCGCGACGTCTCCGGAGGAAAAACACCTCAGTACAGCCGTACTCGACAGGTGGGAGTTGGCCTCCACAGACAACTAAATCTACTACTTGTATAAGCGGGGATGGCTAAATGTTTGTGAGCAGGAAAGCTAGATGCTAACAGATGCCAGATGCTAACAGGCAGTGGGAGCCTGTAAAAATTGGTGGTTTCAGCTTGGTTCATACCTAGAATACAACACATACTGTGTGCACACACACATCCCTGCTCTGTAATGATCCATAACATTAGTGTTGCTTTGGTTTGGCCTACTGGGGATTACTTTTTATTGTACATTAATGGGCACGCTTATGGGTATAGATTTATTGAGACTTAAGCCTCTGCAATTAACGGTCTGCAGATCGAACAAAGCTTTATGTGGCTGGAAGAGCTCATGTTGACGCAGGGAAACTGAGATGCAGTAGTCGCTTAGATAAATGATCAAGGGAGATGAAGGAGTGAGTTAAGGAGACATGGGCTGAAGTCGAATAGTCCATTTAGCTTAGGGACCTTCCTAACGGAGTGAAATGACCCGGAAGTCCCTCAGTGGCAGCCATGATAAGTGCCGTTCGAATTCTTGAGATCAGGGGTGTCAAACTCAATTTCATCGCGGGCCACATTAGAATTATGGTTGCATTCAAAGGGCCGGTGGTAACTTTAAGACTATATAAATATACATAGATATAAATAATATATATATAAAATAATGTATTATTTTACAATATTTCCTCTGCATTGGATTATTATCGGATAGGGTAATAACTTCATAATTAACTATGCCTGAAAGCAGAAGTCGAGTAAGTAATTGCAGTGCGCATCTCACAAAATGAGATGCATTGTGGGACATGTAGTTTATGAGCAACGTGCTCCTGTAAAGCGGCACGTGACCTGAATAAACGTATTATATTATTTGCAAGCTCTTGTGGGCCACATCAAATGAAGTGGCGGGCCGGATTTGGCCCCAGGGCCTTGAATTTGACACCCCTGCTCTAGATGATAGGAAAGGCGGTTTCAAACTTCCTTTATAACCTCCTTTAGCTTAGGAACCACTGGGCCTCCCTCACCGAAAGGAGAGGAGAAAATGCTGCCCCACAATGCCTTGCAGCCGCAGCATTTTCCCGTGACACAACAGTCGGCCGTTCACGGAAATAACCGATTATGACCGAGAAATGATATCATGAACGTTACGGTGCTTATTAAGCTTTTTAAAACGTATGTGGTAAGTTGCCAAAGTGCTTTGTTTTGAACGTTCATCAGTATTATAATCAAAAAGAGAAATATGAACGTTAGTTTTTACTGAAATTATCAAATAAAGTCAACATTTCACTGAGCTGGGGTTTGTTCAACTTTTAAAAGATGTTTGAATGGTGATATACACAGTGATAGATGTTAAGGACTAACGTATATAATAAATACATTTGTATTTATTATAAGATCTTTTCATACAATCATACGTATTGGGATCATTTGTATTAATATGGACCGGAGGAGAGGGTGACGAGCATAAGTTTCACTTTCCTTTTTTATTTCAATTCCAACTTTGGTCATGAAGAATATGTTTCTCTGTTGTCCACGTTCATAAAGCATAAAACAACAGCATCAGAGCACGGTGCAGAGTCTCTAGATGAGTTTACAGTAGTCCCTCGTTCTTATTGAACATCCATGTTGTAGTCCGCTATAGAAAACTGTAGTTTCCATAGTTCCCCCACAGCAGCAGACGCACATTTATGACGTCCGCTGGCGCATCATAAACACGTCGGATAGTGAAAGTGCAGTCGGATTCTCTAAAGTACCGCAGTCTCTTCTCCTAAGTCCTTTTGAATTCTCCTCCACTATCCCTTAACCCCGTGACGTTTCACTCAGAGGTCAAGGAATAGACGATAGGGTTAGACGTTAGGAGCTGATTTTTGGATTATCCGACTGCTACCTCGGAAGATGTGAGATGGAAAAAGGAAGGCCATTAAGTTACAGATGAATATTAAGATGACAAAGAGGGAGTGTCTGAGTGAGGGAGGGACATGCTAAGTATTAGCCACCATTGACTTTACAGTGCATCTGGACATTGAATACTGCAGTGGAGTGATGGTCTATTTATCTGGCTAATGTCTAAACCAGACACAGCAGATTATTGAATTTACCATCAGACTGCATTTCAGAGATCACATTTCATCTTGGCTTTTCATTCACATTGGCCGGCATCGGAGGGAGAGGCAGATCTTTTTAGATGTGTATTGTTACAATAGTGTTAGCAAATTGTAATGATTTGCTGTAGTCAGGGTAGTGTTGTGCTATGGCAGCAAGACACATTACAAATTCAAATGAAACAATTCAACGACTGATCAAATTCAATCCATTCAAAATGTTTAAAAAAAGTGCTGATTTTCAATGCAAATATTTAAACTGAAAATTAAAAGGAAAGGTTAAAAAAATTAGTAGTATAATGATGTAAATGCATATACTGTATACAACAACCTACTGTATCAACTTTGGAGTCAAAAATAATACGTAATGTCCTATTTAATCCATGTGGATTAAAAGGAAAAACACTGAAAGTAAAACAAGTCTGACAAATTATTAAAGCCTTTTTTTTTACACCCATAAGCTGATGTGAATTATTATGCATATTTATAATAGTATTTGTTGTTCATTAGTATCTCCTAAAGTCTGCAAACTGATTTGATATTACCTGTTAGTAATGGCATGATGTCTTTTCTTTTTCAGGGAACCCATTAGCAAGAAGAAATCAGGTAAGACACATCTATATTTGTGTATTTCCAATTAAAAAGGGGGTTAGGTGGCCGTGGCCTTGGCTATGGTTTGTTAACTTATTTTAAACAATTGGATTAATAGGATCATGTACTTCAGTAGTAACTTCGCTGATTTGATAGGACACAACTTCCGTGTATTATTTTAAAAAGGAGTGCATGTCTTCTACAATTCATCTGTTATTCACCCTATCATTTGACATTACTGTCCATCTAGTGGTCATATTGTTTTACACACGCAAAAAGGAAAGACATCTATTCCACCAGCCCAAATGTTCTTGCTACGTGGACAATTTCTACTCAATTGTCTGAAATGTTTTCCTGGAGTGTTGTTTATGGAAATCAATTTTTCCATTGTCTGTGTTTATATTTTCTCTTCTCTTTATTTATTTAATTTTCCTTGTCATTCTTTTCAGTTTTTTTTCTCACTCATTTTCCTTTCCATTAGGGATTGTGGAGAGAGCGACTGCTTTCCTAAACCGAGGTAGTAAACACTTGGTCATGTGACCCAGCAGGCTGCTAGTGGCCCCCCTCCTCCCCGGCCTGGGCAGGTTAAAGGCTTAGGGCTTGAAATGGTTCCGTAAAGTAACTTTAGTATATAGTGTTTGATTGTCACACCCTGGGTGGCTCATTTCTTGGATGCATTTAAGTATGTTGCAATGCGACAGGGGTAGGAAAGAGTAAAGACAATGGCATTTTTAACTGTACACTTACATGTGAGAAATGTACAGAGATAGTCATTTTCAATAATTCTTCATTGCAGAGCTCTATAGGGAGAAGTATTGTTACTGGTTGGTTTAGATATAAATAGTTTAAACCAAAGAGCCTTTAGTGTATTACGTATTGTGTGTAAATTTACTTGGGTCACTTTGGTTATTTTGGAAGCCAAGTGGATCTTCAAGGTAAAAACTTGCCTCATATTTTAATTGTTGTTTGCATAACATTTCACTTAACCTGTGTTCCTCCAGTTCAGCTTTGAATACATTTTGCAATACTAATATTAAACTTCTGATTGACAACATATTGATTGAAAATATATACAAGTGATAAAGGAATAAAAGGATTTTTTTTGGTGTGTGTGTTACAAACACATTATTTTAAAAGGTGTCAATCAGCACCTTGAGTAAACAAAATGTTTCAACCAACATATTCTGTAATTATATGTCATCTATCTGGGTTTCTTCATATGAATTAAGAGAAATGAGCCATAGTGATGTAAAGGTGTGCTACTGGTTAAGTCTGCGTGTGTTAAATTGGATTTTACCCAGGCTTTGTTGGTGCTAACACTGGTGGAGGTTCTTAGCGGTGTGAGTTTGATTCTTTGTGGAAGCTGTCAAAGCTATGTTGATGATTGACTTAACCCTCTACACTAAATCCATAACCTTCACTTCTATTCTCCTACTCTCTTTATTCTGTCGGTTTCCCTAACTCCATTTCTCCAATCACATCCGCTTCCTCGTCTGCTACATGTCAAGGCCAGGGTGAATCCCCATAATCTAGATAAGCCTCTCCTCACTTAAAGCTTTTTATTAAAACGCTTTGGCAGAAATGTTGACCTTGAAATTATTCATGTTAATCATCAAAAAGTAGTTATTATGCATTTTGACTGGTTTGAAAACATCATGCCTAAATTGGAGAGTGTGTATAACATCTGACATTTTAAAAAGGTCATATCCCCTTCAGTCAGTGATATGCAAGACATTCTAAAGGTCAATATCTCAAAGCTGCACAGATGCAATCATAGGATTCCAAATTAATGGACATTCATTAAATATCACATTAACATATGACCAAAGAGCCCCCCTGAAAAGCAGAGGGAATTGAGTGGAGGCTTTTTTACAGTCTTGAGATATCATCCTAAGCCTAAAACAAAGGAGAGAAAAGGAAAAAAGAGCTAACCAGCCTCTGTTCCGATTGGTTCCCGTTAACAGGAGATTCCTCCGCAGCAGACCCTCTCCTCCTCGACCAGTATGTGGCAGTCACAGACTATGAGAAGCAGGAGAGCTCTGAGGTCAGCCTGCATGTGGGTCAGGTGGTGGAGGTCATTGAAAAAAATGAGTCTGGTAAGTTTAGATTGTGCACTGTATCGCCACCAACTGTTTATCTTGATGCATCCGACTACTACTACTATATTGTAGTGGATGGAAATGTGTATTCATTTGCATTTTTTCCCTGATCTTTATGGAGAGTAGTCTAACATTTGGGGTACATTTGGGTGGAAAAGTGACATCTGTGTAATGAGTATATTAGGAAAAACATAAAGACCCATCACACATTTTAATGGTGAATTACCAAAAATCCTTAGTAATGTAGATATCAATCAACCTATCTTGTATATCAATATTTTTTCCATTCTTCTCATTTAGGCTGGTGGTTTATCAGCTCCGATGATGCCCAGGGCTGGGTCCCTGCTACTTGTCTTGAGGCACAGGATGACCCTGATGACTTCACTATTCCAGGGGAAGAAGGTACACACACTTTTTTCTTCCGGGTGGTGTTTGTTGCAAATAATGTTTTTTCTTTAAAGTAGATGATTAGATAAAAGAGACCCTATATTTAACTCTCTAACCCAACTGTATGTGTACACTTTTACTTACCAATTAGCTATCAGAAGTTCAATAATAAATAACCTTTTTGTTCTGTCATTTTCCCACTCCTTTTAAAACTTTGAGTGCCACGTCTTTGGCACACACAAGACACCATATGTTAAAAGTAGCAGAAGTCAAGGTTACAAAATGTGCAGATGTGGGGAACAAATGTCATGTTTAATGACCATAGTCTTTGTTTAAGACATATATTGTATTGTACCGTCTGAGCCCTTGAGTCAATCCTTACAACATCTATTTCACTGATATGAAGCAAATACATTTGCAATGAGGGCAAGTACAAAGCACAATAAAGTATGATGACGTTGTCCTTATGCTAGTCTGAGTCAGGTCAGCAAGTCTTCAAGGAATAATAAGTATTGTTTAAGGATACTCCTAAGACAATGATACAAACCTTCCGGCGCAGACTGAAAACTCATCTCTTTCGACTCCACTTCGAGCGATAGAACTATTAACAAAGCACTTATATACTAATAAAGGGCTGGCTTATCTAAAGCCAGTTGATTAGCACTTGAAATGTTTTAGCTCTATGAAACCTGATGTACTTATTTGATTCCGTTTTCTTCAAGTTTGTATTTTGTTGGTCGAACGCACTTATTGTAAGTCGCTTTGGATAAAAGCAATATAATAATATAATAATGATAGGGGCTAAGATGGCCTCACAGATCTTAACTAATTCTTGAAAGAACAGGTTATACAATAAAAACCCTCTGTGACAGTAGCAGGGTCTAATAGTTGTACCAACGTGCTGGTTCATACAGATTGGAAAAGGGAATCAGAGGTAACTAAATATACCATAAAGTATGGATTGATTAAGTGACACTAATATTTAAAAATATATACTAAGAGAGTGTCAGTTATACTAGGCCCGCCAGTACTGAAAATACTTTCAATTAAGATTAAAGAAACATCCTTCAGATGGCGTGTATAACGTTCACTTCCTATTTTGCCCCACTTACTGTGCTGGGATGTCAGTGCCTCGGAGATTCTGGTCACTGCCGAGGCACATGGGTCGTCGCAGGACATTAGGGGATCTATTCGGCACTGGTTTTGGGCAAGGTGGAGCGCACGCCTTTCTTCTCCCCCTATTCTCAATGTGTGTGTGCACATGCTCAACTGAGTGCATGTTTGTTTGTCCATTTGTATTCATGACATGTGTGTTGCATGACAGATCGGAGCATGCAAATTGAATCCTTGCATGTAAAGTAGATTGTTTATTTCACTCTGATAATTGAACAAAATATAGTTTGCGTTAACAGGAAGTAAACATCTGATTAAACCAGTTCTACAAAAAATATCTATAATACATAATAGAAGTAGCACGTTTGTCCTGTTTGTGTTTAATATTTGTGGAGGATGTTTGTGTGTTTTGTGTGTTGCACATGTGTGTATCTACTCGCTGCTCAAGCCTTGCCTCATTCAAATCAGTTAGCTCATGTAAATCTGAAGCACTTTGATCCTAAATTACATAGTAACAGTGTTGGTATGAGAAAATATTTTAAAACCTTTTTAAACAGACAGACAATTTCACTGTCTACAAATATCAACACGTTTATATTTTTTAAACTCAGTTAGACTTCAAAACGCTTAAAGCCATTGCAATCCGAGTCTGCCACTGTGTTCCTTGTCTCCCATACCATTATCCTGCATTTATTGTTGCTCCGCCTTGTGTAAACCTGTGTACAGAAAGACAGACTTCAAGTTCTGATATCTAACTAAACTGTGTTTTTATGAATGCAGATGAGAAGTATACAGTGATTTACCCGTACTCGGCCAGGGACCAAGATGAGATCGACCTGGAGAGAGGCATGATTGTCGAGGTGATTCAAAAGAACCTGGAGGGCTGGTGGAAGATCAGGTAATAAATCAATGATGGGTGAAAAGCTCTGGAAATGGGACATCAGAGCTTAGATAATGATAAAGGAAAAACAAATACTTAACCTCAAACCACCTCAAGCCTGTAAGGTCAACACAGCCAGTTTCAGTGTTTCTAAAACCACATCTTTCCCCCTCTCAGGTATCAGGGTCTTGAGGGCTGGGCCCCGGCCTCCTACCTGAAGAAGACCGACCTCCAGGGCCAGAAGCAGACAGCGGGCGCTGCTGCTCATGCCAGCACCAATGACTTAGATGGGCTTTCTAAGCAGAACCAACAAAACAATGCAGCCAAAGAGAACCAAGACAACAGCCAAAAAGAAAACAGACTGTCCTTTTTTTCTGAGAACAAACTCAGTAAGTGAACTTCAAATAATATAAATTGTCCTTTGCTTTTTATACTTTTTGCTGCTCCATCACTCGATATGATGTATAGCTGTTTGTCTGTAATGAAAAAAAACGTACACACAATCTTAGAAGTATACAAAAATATTATGGTACGTTAAACGATACATTGAAGTATTTGACAAGGTAGTGATTAACTCTAGCTTACAGTTTCTGCAGTGAGCATAACAAGTACTCTAAGCCGAAAAACCCTGTGTAATATGAATTAATACAAATAAAACTGCTTTGCAAATGTACACCTTATTTATTGACCAAATGATTGATGACTAAATGTTTTTCCTCCACAGAAGTGGGATTAAGACACCGACCTCCTCCACGTAGAGATCTTACTATTGTAAGAGATCCAGTTAAAATCTCAGATGTACACATTTTTATTATATAGGAAAGTAAAAGTTAACCTTTTTATGCTTCTTTCTCACATTCCACAGCCACGTGGTACACACCTCCCCAAGCCACCGGTTGCTCCCCTGGTTGAGGAAGAGTTCTACACCATAGCAGACTTCCAGACCACAATCCCTGATGGTATAAGCTTCCAAGCTGGAATCAAAGTTGAGGTGGGTGCAGCACTTAAAAAAAAACCATATTGCAAAATAATTGGTTTTGTAAATGTTTTAATTAATTTATATATTAAATTGAAGTCAATCCTTTTTTTACCCACCAGGTGATAGAGAAGAATAATGGTGGTTGGTGGTACATCCAGATTGATGACAAAGAGGGCTGGGCCCCTGCCACCTTTATCGACAAGTACAAGAAGACCAGCAATGCGGTGCGCCCTAACTTCCTTGCCCCTCTGCCCAATGAGATGGAGAAGCTGAGACTGGAAAATGGTGGTTCTTCAAATGTTTCAGGCACAGATGACAGCTGGTCCAAGCCTTTACCAGATGAGCCAACCACTGCCCCCGATTCATGTGCCCGGCCTAAGCTGAGAGATTGGAAGGCCAGTGCCAGCAAAGTTCCCCCTACCCTTACTGGGCTTTTACCTCCAGCCCCATCAGCCCCTCCAGCTGAAGAGAAACCAGCTCTGCCTCCTCGAAGGGAGTCCATTAATAAGAGTTTTGATTTGGAGGTATCGGAGAAACCGAGGCCTGATCTTTCCAAACCTTTGCCTCCAAAACCCCCAGCTCCTGGGGTCATCATGCCGCTGGTTCCACCCAAAGCAGCCCCCTTCAAACCGGACAAACCACCTGAGAACAAGAAAGAAGATAAGAGCAAAGTACTCCACCTCCGGAATGAGATGGGTCTTGAATGTGGCCACAAGATCTCTGCCAAGGAGGTGAAGAAGTTTAATCTGAAACCCGTACCTAGGCAGCCGCCAAAACCCAAAGTAGAAGCACAGGAGGAGAAACCAGATGCAGCCGGCCCCGCAGTGTTTATGAAACCGAAGCCATCGATCCGACCTAAACCGGTTCCAGCTGCAAAGCCAGATCCTCCGGCAGAAAACAAACTCGACATCACTAACCTGAGAAGCAAACTGAGGCCTTCAAAACCTGCAGATCCCAGCTCAGAGGCAAACTTTCAGAATGGTGCCACAACAGCAGAAAAAAGTTCCCATCCCTCTGCACCCCCCAGCTCTCCCCCCCATCGTATCCCTACTCTCAGCAATGGTAAGCACTGCGACGAGCCAAAACTCCCCCCAAAACACATAAATGGTCACAGCCTGGAGATCTCACCTCCTCCGGCAAAACCAGCAGTGCCTCCCCACAAGGAACCCCCACAGAGACCCCCCAATATGCTTCCAAGGAGACCTCCACCTCCAAAGAAGACTGACCCGTCCAGCCCGACCGAGTCCAAGCCTCCACCTGCTCTAAGAGAAATCCAGGACCATCCCAAAGGCCCCCCACCCAGCCTCAGCAGACCCCCTCCACCTAAACCAAAGGGGTTTATGCTGCCACCTCCTAATAAAGATAAAGAAGAGCCCAAATGTAATAAAGTCCCGGTTCCTCCCAAGCCTCAGTTGAAGCCCGGCCCCCCCAAGGACAAGCTTCCACCGTTACTTATGGAGCCCAGTAAGGATGAGCTGTATTTAGCGGTGGCAGACTTTGAAGGGGATGACCAAACATCCAGCTTCAAGGTGGGTACGGTGTTTGAAGTGATGGAGAAAAACAGCAGCGGCTGGTGGTTCTGTAAGAATGTAGGACAGGAAGTCGAGACCTGGATCCCCTCGAATTACCTGAGCAAGAAACCTTAGTGCGATGTGCTCTCAAATCCATGACCACATGATTAAACAAACAAACTAAATATCACTACTTTGTAGCCAATAGGCATTTTTTATTTATAGGTACCTTTTTTTTTAATAACTGTTTTAAGTGACATTTGTTTCATTTTGATAAAAAAGATTACTCAAACTGAACCAGCAATAACACTTGACCATGATGTTTACGTTCTTATTTCAATTTTACATGTAAGTGTTTTGCTTTTGTTGCAGTATTCTAGTCCCAGCCTGTGTCAGTCTTGCTTTTACTTAGGATCCTATTCTAGAGTCTAGCCTAACACAGACAAAGTAGATAATGTATCTTTACCCATGCCTTCTATGATATCGTGCCTCTATATTATATGCAAAGTGCTTCAGTGCTTATTAGACTGTATGCAACTGTAGACATAGTCCTTGTTTGACAAAAATATCAAACTTTTACATCATAGGAGAAAATGCAAGGTGTTCAAATCCAGCTGTAGACAAAAAAGATCTGAGACAAAGATTGCACATGAACTCACTGGGGGAGTTCCACGACTACATTTGGGCTTTTTAGTGCTATCAGAAATGACTAAAACAGACATTGTTGCCGAGTAGAATACTGTTTGTTATACTAGAAACATGCATATAAGGTTTTCTGCTAATGTATTGCTTTATTTTGTTGGCTGTATAATTGTGGTTGCAGTGACTTGTAACAGATGTGCACTTTTCCCGTCATTTCACACAAAACCATTTTGAGGTTTGCACACGCTGAACGAAGGGGAGGAATGCCACAGTGCATTTCATTTCACACATTAGCGATGTATTTTTTATACTCACTGTAACACATATTCACCCATGTAAAGATGAGGCTAGAGCAAACAAACTAAAACGTTTCAAAGAATCTGTGTGAACATATTTTACCACAATCATGTTATATTACACCCAAAAAAAAAAAGTGTGAAATGGGACTTAAAGAGCACATCTGCAAATCTGTATCAGATGTCTGACCTAAGAAATTGGTGACCTACAGTGATCTGTGCAATGATTTACAATATTGTAAGTGTAAAGTCTTTCTTTAACTAAAGTCTGGTGCTAAAATAACAGCAAAGAATGACCATTGTATAAAAATAATGTTTGACATTAATGCTTGACTGGTATCAAGCATGGTCAGTATAGCTAAATATTTTTTATTGTACAGAAATGAAAGGCATATCTTAGCTGTTGTCACTTTTTCTTTGATGGTCATTCTGTCATCTATTTTACTCTGTACTGAGGAAGAGGAAGAAAGAGCCAAGAAGGAATTGAGTTGTTGGAATTATGGGATTTGCTAATAAGAGGACGTATAAAGAGCAGTGTCGTTTTTGTTGAAAGTAACCTAAAGAATTATGTGAACTGGATGCTCATTTCTCACCAGGTTGTCGAGAAATGATTGTCTACATACATTGTTAGGTTTGCTAAATAAATAAGCAAAATTGGAACATAAAAAACAAGTGAATTGTTTGCTAAACAATCAGACAAGGCTACAAGCTGTAACACCGCTTTTAGTCGCTACAGTATAATGTTGTCACCTTACGTTCGTGTTTAATACAGAAAAATGCTGAAGGTTCCCAGACAGAACATTTTATTGTCGGGGGTTATTTCATGAGGACAAAAGGCAGGTACAGAACGGGGTAAGAAAAATGTATGGGTTGATGTCATCATTTCAGTATTGTAATCATATATACTTTTTTTGCTATGTACTTTTCATTACATAAAGTCTCATGTTGCTTAAGTCAATAAAAGTTTCAGATTTTTCAATCCAGTTGTCTTACTGTCTCAGAATTCATATTTCAAATATCCCAAGAAAAACGGTCACTGCTTAAAGTTGTTTCATTTTTTACTCCGAGTAAAACATTGTTAGATTATTCTTTCTTGTTGCACCATTCCACATCTCATATTATCCCTGTAGAGTTTATATGGCCATCTTTTGTCGGCAAGAGAGTACTCCCATTTCATTTTTCACCTAAACTATTACTTATTTTTTCGAAATACAGTACTATAACTTTTTTGACATTTTACGACATGACCTTTTTCGATTAATTAAACTAAGACTTTTTTCATACTTTACTATGATTTTTGTCAAAAATGTCGACAAACTATATCACTTTTTTCAAAATGTTCCACATACTATGACTTTTTTTGACCAATTTAAACTATGGATTTTTTTCATATTTTCGGACATACTATGAATTTGTATTGAATTAATCTATTTCTTAAATGTTTGACATACTATGACTTTTTTCCAATGTTCACTGCCACTCATAAAAGAGCCTATGCAACAGTCCACTATTTAGAAAATCTGCCTTTATTAAGAGTTATTTACAACAGTGGTTCCTTCTGATACAGTTTCATTCACACTCACAACCCTTCAATACAAATAATATCACAAACTGCAACAGAGAGGAAGGCATACATGGAGCCATTAAACATGACAGAAAAGATCATTTTTACAACAAATTTAAATACTTTTGGGAAAATGTGAGGAGAGAGAGATAAAGCTGTACCTGATTGCTGACCCAGTTCAAAGTAAATATCTAGGTCAAATTGCTTTAAAATAAAAACACTTTCTCTCACTAAACAATGCAACACTTTCCTCAGCTGCAAACTTTAGGTTTAAAATTAAACATCTAGACGCATCTAACAGCAGGCTAAATTGTTGCACTCCCTTCAACATGATATGAAGAGTTATGATCCAAACTAAGTGAAAAATATAAATGATTGCCTTCCATAAAGTAATGATTATGAAGAATTGAGAATTTCCTAGCAATGCTCTTTCTTTCAAGAGGTTTATTACACCTATTTCTTGGAGATTAACTCTTCATATATTTCCCCCTCTCAGTGCAATTGAAGGCAAAGTTTAATACAAAATAAACCTCTTTAAGCTTAGCAAAGACAGATATGGAATATTGCACTTTGGTTAGCAGGCAGTACATTCACTGCGCATGGTATAACAATTATAAACCTAATACATATTGTTTTATTCAAATTAAAATCCCTATCTAATGTCCTTCATTGAACAACAGTATTTTGCTTTGGCTTCATCAGTTCACTTCCCCATCCAGTGTGACTGAACTTACAGTAAAAAAGAAAACAGTAGAAAGAAACAAGGTATTTTCCCCTACTCTGGTCAAACCTCATTCTTTAGTAATCATTAAAAAGAAACAAATTAAAAGTTTGATCAGGATTAAGCCTCATCCCCCATTTCAAATAAGATACAACATTATAAGCACTAAGCACATGCTCCATACCAATGGTGTTAAAAAAAGAAAAACAATTAAATTAACATTTACAGTGATTAGTCTTGATAAGGTTGTTCTTTTTCAGTGAAAATAAATAAAAGCAGACTCTAGCTGCTGTATGACATCGGCTGCCTTATGGATTTACAGGTCAATGAGCAAAGCCATACAGAAAAAGTAAAAACATAGGTCAGAAAATGTGACTTACTAGTAAGTAGTAGTACATGTGGGTGCATTTTTGGTCATGATATTTGGAAGAAGGCAATTGTTAACAAAAAGTGCTTATGTACCGGCTCACCAGCTTTCATAAAAGACAAACGGTCTTCCTTCCTTAAGAAAAAAACTAATCCTCCCAACCAACTTTTGCTTATTTACTGATTATTAGTTTGATAAAAGAAAATAAATCCAAACGCTGTGTGAAAGCAGATGCTATGCAATGATCCATGTGCAGCACACAACGAGTTTCACCCCCATTAAATACAACAACCCTTTTTTAAAGAAAGAAAAATAAACTTTAAACATTACTTAAAACATAAAAACTCACTAAAACATTAAAAGAACCTAATAAAGGGATGGGTATGCGTTACAGACAAGGCAAATTCAAACTAAGGCAGCAGGCCATTGACACACCTGTGGTTGAATGGGTGTTTTTGGTGGCCAGGAGATATTGTGCAACGTCAACGTTTTCGTGTTTTAAGTGGTGGAAGAGTCTTGGTAAGGCACAAACTTGGAGAGTTTATGTGGTGAACTTGGGTTTGGGCAATCAGAACTCTCACCCATCCTGAAGAAAGCCTCCTGCTCCCTTTTTTTAATGCCGAGCTCCTCTTCAAGGGCCTAAAGTATTAGAGGAAAAGCAAAATATGAATTAGATCATCTTTCACATTGAGGGATTAAACCTTTATTCACATTTGTCTTTTATGCTCCAATCCAAGTTCAAATCAAGGTAAATGAATAGTTTGACCCTAATGATAATATACATTGTTCTTTATCTTGCCAAGAGGAAAGCGTATTGATACCACTCTCATATCGGAGCTTTATGTTATTTATTAAGCATAAAGACAAGACTCCAAGAATGCCATTGGCGTTTGATTGAAAACAAATGGTCACAGCATGTTAAACTACAAGTTGTTGTTTTATTCGTTTGTGTACAAATTGAACAACAAAAACATGGATTATTTGACTTTAAAAACTAACCGTTTTCCACTGCTATTGTATTGATTGTAATACTAAACCTCAGCAAGGACAGCTTCACATTATAAGCCTCTACTGTCCTATCTCTCAGTGCCACATCCTTATTTAAACATCCTGTATGTTTCGCAACAATCAGAGTTTTTTCAGACTCAAGTGGTCATGCGGAGTCTGTCATAGTGGTTGCTTAACTCGAGTACATGTGCGATGTGAATTATTTTGTATATGTTCTTTGTAAAACAACTATAATGAGTGTAGTTTTGTGTTTACGAGCCATTCATATAAACTATTACATTACATTGTGACAGAAAACACATGTACCTTCTTCCTGGGCTTCAGCTGATCCCTCCAGTCTTTCATCAGCTGGTTGTGCTGTTCATCCAGCTGCTTGAGCCTTTGAGTCTCGTTCTCAATCAACAGGTGACATTTTTCATTCTGAAGCACAAAACAAACTCTTGTTAACAACTGCAGCCCATTTATTGTGTTTTTTTTTTTTTAGTTCAGCACATTCTATAGACTGGACAAAAACATGGACACGATAAACCGGTTCCTCACACAAACCAATCGATGTGCAGTGTAACAGATAAGCGTTTCATTCACCTGAAGCTGCTGCAGCTCTCGGATGTTGCTCTCACACTGGCCAATCATCTCTCTCATCTGGTTCTCGTGTTTCTGCTGCTGACTCAGCCTCTCTGCCTTCTGCCGTCGTTCCTCCTGCTGGGAGAACTACAGAGGGACAGAAGGAGTCAGTAACTTCATTTACTTTATGCTTAAAGGTCCCCTATTATACTGTCCTTCATCAATATAGTATAGGTCTCAGATATATACAAAACATGTCTCTGAAGTGTTTGGCTCGAAATACCAAACAGATAATGCATTGTAGCATTACCCATAATCCCCTCTGTTTCAGCCCTGTTTCAAAAGTGCTGATTCTGTATCTTTTACTTTAGATAAAAATAAGGAGCCACTCCCCACGCCCCTCTGCGACACAATGGTGCTCTAGGAGGAGATTCAGGTGATAAGGTGGGGGGGTTACCTTGGTTGCTGATTGGCTAATGGTTACACAAGCCTAAAAATCGTTATGACATCATAAAGTGGCCAAAAATCTGATCAGCTCATTTTCAGACAGGTTTTTATAGAAATGGATCAGGACAAAAAGTGAGAGAATCTTTTTTCCTCAAACTTTCAGAATGTCTTTACACAGAAGGGACACATGATTATGTATAAAAGACATGAACAAGTGGATTTTCCATAATAGGTGACCTTTAAATATAAAGTGAGTAAACCCTTGCTTGCCCGTACCTGTTTGATCTTCTCTCTGTCCTCCGAGGAGCTGCCTGTTGAGTTGATGCGGAGACTCTTCTTGAACATGGCCATGCGGGTCTTGGCTTCGCCGCGCTGGATCTTGGGCATGCGGCTCTTCTCCTGCTGCTGCCGAGCTTTCAGGATCTCAATCATTCTCTGGTTGTAGCACTGCATCTGTTCCTGCTCCTGTAGTGACGCAGGACATAGACACATTGTCAATTAAATGTAATATGTTTTCAGGGAATATAAAAAAGACCCTTTGACATTGCTACTTAAAAAACACAAGTGACACAGGTGGTGGCTGTGACTAACGCAGGCTAAATGCTGAACATAAAATGGAAGGTTAGTACCAGATATAAAACTTCATTTTGACATTTACATGTGCACACATACTGTATAGAAATCCACTGATTTACCTTTTCGTGTTTTTTGAGAAGCTGATGCCTCTGGAGGAAGTACTGGTCTTTCAGCTGCTGCTTCAATAACTGGTGTCTCTCGTAAAGGTTCTTCTCCTCCATGTCCCATATTGTAGCTTCACGCTCTAATCAAAGCAAAGAGGGGACAGAAGAAATGATCAAGAGTTACTAAAAAGGCAATGTGTCAACACTGTGACATCCTACTACATCAAGGCTGGGCTAAGATCAATAAAACCTAAGGGTCACTTGATCAGGCGATGCATTAGGGTTTGAATTAACTCCTGTGCTGAACAGATAAAGCACCTCTGATCAGCTGTTGTTTCTTGTTAAGGCATTCCCTCTCCGTCTCTGCAATCTCTCTCTTGTTGCTGGTGATGATTCTGTTCAGCGTTGTGTCCAAATGATGCCTTTGAGCCGTCACAAATGTGTCCTCCTAAATCACAGAAGAAAAAAAGACAGGGATTTAGGGAAGGAAGGAATAGTTAAAAAAAAAAGCTAAAACCGTAGTTATCGAGTATTATGTCCACAAGAGAAAAAACTAATGTTTGATTGGACGGTTGTACAGTGGAGGAAATAAGTATTTGATCTCTTGCAGATTTTGTAAGTTTGCCCACTTACAAAGAAACAGTCAATATTTTTTTTTTTCTCTCTCTTTTTAAAATGGTATTTGTGCCTCTGTGCTGTCCAACATGGGTTTCTCCACCAAGTACAAGACATGTTTTGCAAGGAGATCAAATACTTATTTCCCACAGTTAAATGCAAATCAATTTGTATCTTTTATATAATGTACATTTCTGGATTTTCTTTTTGATATTCTTACTCTCACTGTTAAAATAAACCTACCATCAAAATGATAGACTGTTCATTTCTTTGTAAGTGGGTGAACTTACAAAATCGGCAAGGGATCAAATACTTATTTCCTCCACTGTATGCTCCCATTTCCTATTTCATGAATGTATGCATGAACTCCTCCCCATTTACCATGTGTCAAAACTGTTCAGTTTAATATTAATATCATAAAACCTTAAGCCCAAAATGACAAACTACTTACGTCTTTTAACTTATTTTCTTGGAAGGACGTCATCCTCTGCTTCAAGGATTCTTTACGCTGACTTCTGGGCAGCTTATCGACAGATTGTTTCACCTAAACGTATTAAAATAAGGAAAAGATTATATCCAAACAGTCTGACGCATGATTGAAACACACAGGCCCACGAGGAAGCAAGCAAAGTATGTGAAGAAGGATAAAGTCTCGAGACAAAGCTTTCCTTGACCTTTTTATTCCCCATATCTTCATAGTCAATGTACCTCTTTTTTCTTGTGTTTTATCTGATCCTGGAACCTGTGGAGGTCGCGTTCCTGCTCACATTTGATGCGTTTGGTTTCTTCCTTGAGTTTAACATGGTGATCTCCCTCCATCTTCTCAATAGTCTGCTTCTGGAACTTCTCCAGGTTCTCCAGCTCCACATCGTAGTGCTTCTTCTTGGCCTGGGTTTGCGACATGAGGAAACAAGCACACAGTAAGCTTTGTTGAAAAATAGAATGATTTAAAACATGTTGAATCACACCACCAATATTTAGCAATCTCACTAAATTTGATGAAGAGAGTTTATCAATGAAACCGGGTGTGAGGTACAAAATATTGAAAAAGGATGTTTTGTTAATTAACATTCTAATATGTTTCTACTTTTTATTTGGCATGTATACAATGAAATGTTTTGTGACAGTGTGTGTACTATGACATACACGCTGAGAAAGTACACTGACAATGTCCATGTATATTGAAAAAAAGTATATTAGAGAAACTGTGACTCACATTCATCTCCTGGTCAAAACGTCTCTGCATTTGTTCTCGCTGTGATTCCAGTTTGGTGTTCAGACCAGCCTGAGCGCGGTGCTCTTCCTTCTGCAGCAACCGGAGCTCACGTAGCTCCTGACGTCTAAAACACACACAAAAACACACATTTATTTATGTCTTGTAAATTGCACTCTTGAGGAACCTGCGATCTATGTGTTTTATACATTACACAATTACACCGCAGTTGTCTATATGTTATGACAATAAACCGTTTTTTAAGATTTTCACTTATGTGTATGATTTCAACTACTCCCCAGACAAACAAAAAAAGTAGAAACTACAAGTTAAAACTCTAACTCTGTGCTTGTTCTTTAAAATCTCAAATGTTTCTCCCAGCTACTGAAGGGGCATGCTATAGTCTTGTATTAATTAGAAATAAGCCTGTTGGTATAACTGTAGTCCCATATGCAATGTCATATTTCTACCACTAGATGGCAGTGGTAACACGTGCGTAACTTCTTGGGTTTCACAAAACAGTTCAGTGTTTTAGATTGTTTTAACTATGCACAGAAATCAAATCATTTATTACAACAAATAAAGTTATATTGATCATTATGTTTAAACATCTAGACTCACAAAACTAAACACAGCTAACCAAATCCCCCCTTTAATCTAAAAGAAACCTTTAGATTTTCCTTCAAAACACTCAATGACATAAAGCAACCTAAGTATATTTTCCATAGTATGGGTATTTGGAAATTTAAATCTTAAGGGGCCAGAGCCCAAGAGCACAGGACGCCTCATTCTAATATGTATTAAATCAGACATTTTGAAACGGAATGCATGTCGTGCAGACAGATTGAATCATGCACATACCGCAGGAATCTCATTTCCTCATCTTTCTTCTCATCATCCTTGATGATCTTGGAGGTGGTCACGCTAACCTCCACGCCGTCAATAATAAACTTCCTGGTTCTCTTCAGAGTCTTACTCGAGAAGTCCTGAGGCAGACAGAGAGGAACAAAGATCAAACAAAAGAAGATGACATTAGATTAAATCAGACTTTAAGATTTAAGACTTTAAATCACCTGAGACAAATTATCACATTTCATGCAGCCAATCAAGGCTTTATACAATGTTTTTTTTTTAACATATGCACTGCCCAAGACATTGATGTGTTAAATGGGTTGAGCTCTTCTTTAAGTATGCGTGCCTTTGTGACTCAAGGTAGCTTTTTTATCTGGTGGAAGGAGAGAAAGCGGTTTCTGAATGTGTGTTGACGTGTGTTAATATTCCTGTCAATCTGGTTTTACTTTAACAAGCAGCATGATGCTCCATCTGTCACTGTAATGCCATGCAGGAAGTAACCTCATACAGGAGAATATCAATCACTGTGACTTGTTTTTTTTGTATTCTTACAAAACTGCCAGGTGAAATTCAGAAAATGTAGTTGTATTAACATAAGGACGAGCAATTCTAGCAGTCTATTTCCAATCATAGGCCTACCAAGAACACAGGCCGGTGACCTTATACTTTAATGTCTGATCAAAGTTGAACAAACTCTCCGATTTAGGAGGTTTGAGCGGGGTCGGCATAATACATGAACTGTTCCTTATAAATTGAACATAAAACATTGTTATGGCTTACAAAAGCATGCGTCGCTAATCTAAAATCAGCCTCCAAGAACAATATTTACATGACTTGATATGGCAGGGTTTACTCTGCAAAACACTGGGTAGCTAAGTCCCTGTACGTCGTCATTTCCTGGTTTATAAATAGTTTGTATATAAGGAGAGGAAAAGTGGGGAGAGTCGAGGAGAAAAGTGATCCAAAAAAAGCATGAATTCATTTAGTTTGTGTTAACTTCTGTCCACTCTCACAAAGCTTCCTCTTGAACTCTCTACAGCTGAGCAAATAGGATGAGACTATTACCGTGGATGGCAGCAGCTGGAAGCATTATTCCTGTTCTGTTGAATCTCTTTCTACAAAACTGACACATTTACGATAGCAGTAAATCAATGTAATTGTGTGTTGGACTGTATTATCAAGTACACAATGGCACTCAAATAAAAGGGCATGTGGGTCATTCTGTAGCTCAGCCTTGTTGTTTGTGGCTTTAACTTCCCATCTCATGTCATTCACAAAACGACAAACACGCAGCTCTCCTTGAGTACACATCAATGTATCAGCACATGCAAACTGCCAATCTCAATCATACACATTTGTGCGAAAAACACACAAATGTAAGTGTCCTCCTGTCCGACAAAGATGGCCCATTCACTCTGACTGTCTGCTGCTGCTGAATAATCCGTTCTGGAAAAACTTAACATGCCAAACAGACACGACTCCACGCACAGTCAATAGGATTATATTGATGGGCAGTCTATAAGCCTCCAGAAGCAGCACAGTGACAATGAGCAGTATAGAAACTTCCATTCACGCTGGTGAAGGCTGAACTGTGCCCAAACAAAGGGCACTGTTGGTCCTGATGAATGGGAATTGTTGCATATTTTGCTTCAGAAAGGCTTGGTGATAAATGATTAAATGGTTTCTCTCTTTTCTCCCTTTGCCTTCCCATCTTCCCTCCCTTGCTGGTACCGTCAGGCCATGCACACATTTGGTGAATGTCATTGCTTTATTGATTATGGGAAAACTCCTTTTTCCGTCTTTGATTGAAATGTAATTATGTCAAATGCACGGTCATGAAGTGACAGTTTTGGAGATTGAGTTTTAACATCTTCCACAGACGTATTTGAATACAGTAAAAGTGTTTGCCAATAATTTAGCACCACAAAATGTATCCTAAATCATAACCAATAAAGAGAAGAAGAGGAGGGTTTCTGAAGCATGAACGAGTGTCCTTCGCCATAATCTCCCTGAATGCAGTAGTGCATGCCTATCGGAAGACAGGCTATCGTCTGTTTCAGATGGTTAACACCCACACCCCAAAACACAACACAATGCACTTTCAGTTCCTCTGTGGGTGCTGAGAAATACTTTTTCCAAGGAGGGGCTTTCCTTCATAGGGAGGGAGCTGCCTCTTCTACAGTAAAATACTGGTCTTGTTTACCTTTTAGACATGTTCTCTAGTGAAACACTTCAATAAATAGTAAAGAAAGGATACATCTATATCCTGGGTTCGTACATCTTAGCATTTACAAAAGGAGGCAGAAGAAATATATTGAACTAAGATAGATCAGGCTTTTTCAATTAGTTTTGCTTTGTGTTGACTCACCCTTGCAGACATTGAGATATTCCCCTTGTGGCTGGACATGTCCATGCTCTCCGATGCCATGCTGCCTGAATAAGAGTACCGTTTGTTGATGATCCCGCCATTGATAAAAGGTGAGACAGCCTCTGCGTTTCCTCCTGTGGATGTCCGGTCTGGGGTTCCCTTGGTGAGGCTCCCATTGGGCTCAGAGCGGGGTGTAGGCATTAGGGTGGGGGCAGTGGAGGGAGCGGGACTGGGTGAAGGAGTGACACTTGTACTTTTGCTTGGAGTTGGTAAGCCTCCATTAGTCATGCTCTCATCCTCTGTCACCTTGACCTTGGGAACCTCTGGGTCGTTTGAGACCATAAAGATGTCAACATGTTCCCCAGATGTTGGCTTGGTGAGAGACGGTGGCTGTTCGGTCTCTGGGGTCTCCACAGCAACCTGCAAATACATTTTAGGATTGTAATTTAATGAAATCACAGTCAAAACTTGAGAAGTAGATTAATATTCCAAAATCTAAAACTTTGACAAGCACCTTTTCCTCAGATGTTGGGGTACTCTTCCCATCCTCAATGCCCGAATCTGAGTTGGAGGTCTTCGTTGAGGCTTCGCTTTCAGATTTCTCAGACTCGTGAATGACTTCATCGGCAAGTTTGTCGCCCAACTCCTCCGGATCTTTTGGGGGGAGAATCTGTCGCGGTAGAGGGACAGGGACCACCATGCCTGGCTGCTCCTCTGCTGGTCTTTCTGCCTCAGCCCCCTTCCTGGGTAGAGGGACTGGTATGGTGGGGGTCTGGGTGGTCAGAGACTGGTCTCCTTCCAAACTGGTCTGACTGGTTTGGCATGGTTCCTTTCCTGGAGACTTTAGGAATGAGGAGGAGGGAGAGAGGATTGTTGTTAAGCGTGAATGCAAAAAACATTTGGTTTTCACACTTTGACAATAGAACAGCCTTGACGTTTGTCCTTTTGAATGCTTTGAAATGTATACAATATAACTTTGTTGGAAAATAAAAAAGACAGTCCGGTTATTAACCCTAACCCAACTTTCCATTAATGATCTGTACTAATTTTTAATTGTTTATATAAAATACAAAAAAAGGCATAATTTTCATATATGTTTTAGGTATCCTAAACACAATGAAGCATCTATCATGAGAGATAATAGAACTGAAACAATAAAACCAAAATAATAAAATAACCAATAATAATCAAATCAAACGAAATCACATCCCAGTAGCAGCTAAAAAACATTAAAAGCACTCAATCACTGAATTAATGACTAGAATGCCCTTTAACTTTAGCAACCAGAAGGGAAAATATAGCTTTTCTCCAACAATTACATACATTCTCAGAAAGAGGCAATTTTCACTATTTCACATGTAATTACAGAAAGTGACGGATGTGTGCTAGACATGGGAATTCTATGGTCTGTAATTATGAACACAAATTAAGATGTTATTTTATAATTATGTGCACAGCCATATGTCAATCTAAGCAATTCCGTTACTTAAAAAAAACTCTCTGCTGACTTAAACCAGAGGCAAATGACACTATCAGACATCTGTATGGTCCGGTTCAGCCTTTCTAATGTCTCAGCAAACATCTCGGTCTGGCTGTGTGTGATATATAGAAAGAGATTAACACTCAGATAACTGCTTGGCCGGCATTCAGGGGCTTTTACTGTATGTGTCAAAAAGTTGCTCTGTGTGCACTAGTGTCCTTGCTGGAAGAGAAAAGGGAACAAATGGAGGATATCTTCGTTGTCTTAACACAAGGATGAGAAATATAATGGTTGGATTCACACCGTTTTAACATAATTTCCTATTTACATATCAATCACACCATATAAATAATAATATCCAGTAAAAAACAAATCCTGTTTCTAAGTTATTTTCACCTACATAAATTCAGATTTCATCACACTAACTGTTGACAAGTACAAAAAGGAGATATGATATCAACATTCATTTGCATTGAGAGAAAAACATCTATGTTTATCACATTTGCCTAGTCACAACTTCCTGTTTGCAGGAGAGTTTATAAAGGTATTTTCACCTCGTCGGTCCGTGGAGTATATTGAAATGTCTTTCTTTACTTAAGGGTCACAGTGTCAAAACAGAACAATGTGGGACCTTAAAAAAAAGTAGTCCATCAGAGGCGAAGTGACAGCGTTTCTATACAGGAGCAAGGACGAGGGCAAAACCTATATTTAACTACGTGTGGGTGTGGATGAATGCCAGTGTCCCGGTTTCTGTTCCTTTCTTTGTGCAAAGTGCAGGAGGTAAATTGCACTTTTATACTACTGCGTGTTACTTTCTAAATTGTATAGTTTCTGTGGATTTATGCATGGTTTCTGCAGAATGAACCGTCCGTCCTTTGGCAGGAAGGCCATGTTTACCAAAATATGCAGTTCAAAGACTTCAAAGACTAAAGCAGAACATGTGTGTTTTTCTGGGTATGGGAGCATATGCCTTTGTGTGATAATGTGCATGAGTTAGGGCAAAACTAAAATGAACAGTTACATGACCTTGTAAACATGAATCTTATGTACTCTTACAATCCAACCCATGAAATGCTCAGTCTGCTTTTGGAAACAAACAATGACGCAGAAAAAAAACGAAGGGACAGAAATTAAAAGTACCACAGTGAGCTCCATGGCGTCGTCCTCCTCGCCTTCCTCCCTATTGTCCTCGATTTCCTCCATGACCTCAGCTTTGGCCTCGGCCACCAGCTCTCGCAGCGGGCGGTTGGACGTCACCTTTCTCACAAAAGGGTGCTGTAGGCACAGAGGACAGAGGATAAATGGTTAATTAATTAGCAGTTCAATTACTAAGAGTATTTGTATTACATGTAATGCTTGTACAAATCAGATATATCCTTTACACATAATGTGGACACTTCCCGTACAAAGAGGGCAAGAGACCAATGTGAGCACATAATTAAAACCCCTACAACAACAAACCACAGGCAATAAGGAATAAGACGAGGAATTAGATGAAGATTGGCTAGAAAATAAACATGTCCGTTGAAAATGTGAAGCAATTTCATTCAAATACAATGGGTTGCCCATTAGACTGCGACAGGCAAAAGACACAAGATGCAAGGCTGCAGGAGACTTTCCCTGCAGAGGAAACTCTATCTGCCACCTGCCAGTTCCTAAACAGCTACAACAATAGTGTCTCGACAACACAACTCTCCCTGATGTAGCAGTTTAATGGCACACTGATTGTAGAAGTGTTCAATCATCATGTCCGTAAGATAGCGAGCCATCTTTAGTTTTTACAGCCTTGGAGAGACAATTTGTGTTTTTGCCGAAGCGCAAACAGAGCAGTAATAAGTTGAGTGCAAGGGAAATAAAAAAACTAAATTAAAAGTTGAGTGCAGCTGATCATCTATTATTCAGAGTCTTTGCACTGCAGTGTAATTTTATTGGAACAGCTGACAAAGGGGAAAAAGCTACAAGTGGTGCTGGACCATGAAGTGTGCATAACTCGAGGTGTGTGTGTGTGTGTGTTTGTGTGTGTGTGTGTGTGTGTACACATTTGTTGACCACAGTTGTTCGTGTGCAGTAGCTTGTCCTCGAGGACTGCATTAGGCTTTAGCTCTTAACATCTCCGGTGACAAACAACAGTCGGCTATTGTCTGGTGAGTCAGATATTGTAAATGCCATCTTAGCATGTATTACACCACATTGGAAATACTGTAAGAATACAAATATACACACATGCATAAATTGTCCATTGCAATGTAAGATACTAAGGGTCGCTGTGTTGCGAATGCTAACTCACTAAATCTTAAAAAATAATCATACTTAGCTTCGACACAGCAGAGTAACTTTATGAACAAGTATTTCAATTCAAATGCAGCACCTTATAAAGAAGAAAGTCACACTAGTTCAATCAAGACACAAAGTTTAACACATTCAGACTCCAATAACCCCACTACCACTTCCTGAGTACACACAGGCTTGCTGAGAGATCACACACCGGCTGTTAAAGCCCTACAATCCTGTGGTGGTACAGACTGAGATGAACAAATGCGGGGACTACAACATTTGCAGCTACACGGCAAATGTAAATGCCGATTGGTCCATTCATTCTTAAAAAAGTCTCCACAAGCTTGTGATGCTTGGAATAGGGTGTGACAGTTCAGCTAGTGTTGCAGCTGGTACATACAATTAAAGGGTTAGGTAAATAAATAACCCAGCTACTGTTCATAGGTCATGTTGTTTTTACTTTACCCAAGCTTTATTGAATAATATTAAGATTAAAACTAAATGGAACAAATATCAGAATCATGCTTGCTTAGTGATGGTGGTCAATAACTTTAGACATTGACAACATAGCCTAAATGGTGAGTAGAACAAATCAATAAAAAACTGTCACTTGCAGCTTTAGTACTATATTTGATTTGAAATAAACACATAATAGTAAACTATTCCACTGATTATGAATGATTTTTGCACAGTCAACACGACTGATCTATGCCTTTAGTTAAATGTAATACTGTAAGAAACAAAAATCTCTTTCTCCCTCAGGCACCACTGAAACCCCGACAGTAGCAAACATCTGAGATTTCAACTTCCCACTGTTTATTGTAACAAGTGAACAAGAAGACCTCCCATACTCAGGCTGAAGCCAGTTCTCTGAGGCATATCAAAGGGGAGGCAAGGCAAACAGCCAGATTTACAGAGCACCAACTATGTTTTTCTTACTGCCATTATGGATCAAGATGTGGATCACTGGAGCTCATGTCCTCTCTTATAGGTTTCATGTTGCGTTTGACCCAGGGACTGAGAGATTTTGGCTTTTACGTGCATGGCTGGGTGTGAAAAGGTTAAATGTGAACAATATGGCCCATTAGGAGACCGGAGGTGGGGGACAGAATTACCTGTTAAGCATTGAGAGTGAAGTGTGTGTGTTATTTGTGAGGGGACATTTGAGTTTAAGAACTTGAGAAAGCACATTTTTGGGAAAGTGAGGGAATTTTGTTCAGTCCCCTTCAAAGGGTGGTTCAGACTTGTTTTATGTTTAAGGTTATAATTAAGTCTAGGTTAAGTTGGGGGCAAGTGCTGGTGTTAGGCAAGTAGTAATTTTGGTCTCCGTAAATAAAATGATTTGACTTTTATTTGCAAACATTTTGAAGTATCAGTCTGAGAAAAATACTTTACTCTGTTTGATCCAGAACAATTCTTCCTGTGAAAACTGTTGATAGCATATTGTGGGGTTTATCCAGAGAAACAGACACATGTTGTATTTTTTAACAGTTTTAAACAAAACGGACTCTGGCATTAAGTATGTACATTTATCTATAAGCAAATTTGGTTTGCAATATAACAATGTACAGACCACTAACACAGGATAACTTAGATACTGGAGAAAACTTGAAAAGATGGTTAGTGTCAAGCAAGTTCTAAGCTGAGGTTTTTTGGGATGGGTAAAATGATATCTTTGGAAAGTGTAAGTCACTACAAATATGTGTATGATGTCTGTTCAGATATGATTGAGTTATGATTTGAAGAAGAAGTACTAATTTAATCTTTGAATTTGGGTGAAATTACCCTTTAGTGTTATAATTAGGTTGAGACTAAAGTAAGGGTAATGCTTTTGCTTATAGTTGATAGTATTGTGGCTTTGGGCTTAGGAATGCATGATGTCAATTAGAATTCTCACAAATATAAATGTATGTGCATTTGTGTCTGCACAATGTTAATAACTGAACAACCACTGCGAAGACCTTGCTCAGAGAAAAGAAAAAGCTAAATTGGTATGATAAAATATCAGATATACAGTACAGACAGACATGCTATGATCTTAACAGAAAGGCTTCTTTTGTGATACATGAATGTAGGCTGCTCCCAAAATTGTTGCAGAAATCCTGACCATGAGAAACTATGCGAGAGGAGAAGCTATTTTCAGTGTAATGAGTACAAGTCATCCAGATGGTCTCCTGCCAGCACACAGCCACAGTGACTGATACTGTGTCATGTTGTTTGGTCAACAGTCTTTACAAGCACACATGTGCGACAGACTCAAGGCAAGAGGTTCACATATTGTTTATCTAATACAGTGGTTCTCAAACTTTTTTCAATAATGTACCCCCTTTGAAAAAAAGATTCAGCCAAGTACCCCCTGATCAACGCAAAAACAATTTGTTAAGGAACAAATGCCTATATAAAGAGGTACATAGGCCTACAGTGCTGCACCATCATTTATTAAAACAACAACATTGTAAGTAAGAAACACTTAAATGCTACATTTAAAATGTTTACAATCCATCACTAAATTCATGGCAAACCAATTGTAACATCATGCAATAACACTAAGACGACATTAGTTGCATTGAACTGATCTTTTTAATAAGTTGTACAATTTAGTGAGAAACATGGGCTTGTGCTTCACTGAGGAACTTTTGTTATTCTCAGTGACAGGAAGGCCACTGCAGTTATTACACTTCAAGTTTTGAAATATGTGTAACTGTTAATATAAAACCCACACTGCTCAAACTTCGTTACTTTTCGTAAAATTGGTATATTTATTTATTTATGTATTTATGTTTGGGGCGTGGGGAATGAAGAGAATCAAATATATGAGCATTTTATGAGCATGGGATTTTGACCCCTCATATTATGCATAATGCTGCGCTATACTTGCAGCCACACGCCGTTGCCAAGCAACGCTTATTGTTTAGTTGTCCTTTGAAAAGCAGGCAGTCATATCATTAACTAGAACTAGCTAGATCTGACAGATTTGGACATAAACGCGAGTGAAGTCTAACTGGACACAAGAGAGATCAGAGATCAGATCAGCTGCTGCTGACGGACAACACGCAGCTCTGCATGATCACAGCTCCGCTGCTGTGACGGACCGTTGAGTTGAGCAAAATACACTAAGAGTTAGACCTAACACACTTAGCTAGTTTATCTACTCTGGAACTAGCTAAACTAGTTATAAATATGTGTATTCTTTACTATCGAGTCAGGTTCAGCAAGCTGCACGACTCGAGACTGACGGGTTGTCAGGAGAGGGAGAGGAAAAGAGAGCACCCCGTTTATTTTCCCCATTTTATTATCCAGAATTATTATTCCAGTATGTCCAAAACTGTGCAGCTCGGGTCCTCACACACACAAAGCCGTAGCAGCACATCACTCCCACCCTCATCCACCTCCACTGGTTACCGGTCAAGTTCCGCATAACTTATAAAGTCCTCCTCCTGACCTACAAGTCCCTCCATGCCCTTGCCCCCCAGTACCTATCGGACATCCTTCACCCGCATGCCCCACCCCGGAACCTGCGGTCTTCAGACTCTGGCCTGCTCACCACCCCCCGCACCAAACTGAGAACCTTCGGGGACAGAGCCTTCAGTGTGGCAGCCCCCACCCTCTGGAACGCTCTCCCTGCGGAGATTCGCAACATCCCCACACTGGACGCCTTCAAAAAGGGCCCTCAAGTCCCATCTGTTTGCCAAGGCTTTCGGCCCCTAATCGATCTGTTGTTTTGTCTGTCTGACCTTTGCTTTGTTTTGTTTTGTGTGTGCTTGCCCTATTCCTGTAAAGCGACCTTGGGTCCCTTGAAAGGCGCTATAGAAATCTCAGTTATTATTATTATTATTATTATTATTATTATTACTGTAATCCTTTGAATAAAGTAGTTAATCTACTATTAGTAGTTTGTTTAAATGCATTACTTATGTTGTTTTTTCATTAACATAAAATAAATCTCACGTACCCCCTGCAGTACTCCAACGTACCCCTAGGGGTCCACGTACCCCCATTTGAGAACCACTGATCTAATAGCATCTTAGTGAAGCCTGATGAAACGTTATCCATTTATTTCCTTTTGAAACAGTCACACACACACAACTCGCATAGTTTAACATCTAGAGTCCAGAGACTCCCATCTAGGATTCATTATAATCTTCTTGTCACTTCCTGCACTTCATCTGTTCTCCACATCCATGCACGCCAATGAATAAAAAAGAAACGCCTTAAAAAGGTGGGGTAGGTAATTTTGGAGAAACCAGTTCGAGTGCGCTAGAATTTGAAAATACACGACCGGAAAAAATCTGCCACTTCCTTACAGAGCCCCTCCTCCAACACACACGAACGCGCACATGACCAATGAGGGCACGAGATAATTTGTGCACAGATGGAAGGCTGACAGGCAGGTAGGCCATCCAATGATTGGTCGTGCTTTTTACAGTATTACGGCTTCCACAGATGACATTTTTTAATGGATATTTTTTTTTTAAAGATATTTGTTGCCATCGGGATGTTAAGAGCATTCCATGGAATATAACAAAAAGTGTATCTCGAGCCGGTTTCTCAAACTTACCTACCCCACCTTTAAACAAATCACATATGTAACTCTCACTAAACCAACTTCATTCAACATCCTTTACAAAGCAGAATGTTATGTCATCATTGCACAATTATCTGCAGTAAATACTATCCGACAGCCGTTGGGAAGAGCAGGCATGATAAACATCTAAAACCTCCAGCAAGGCACCAAAAACTGGACCGCGCCCGTCTCCCTCCCCCCCACTGGAGAGCACATGCAGAATTCCCAGCGGGCCCGGGTCTGAGCCTCTCTCTAATTGGCCAGAGGTGGCGGGCTCAGGGTAATCCAGACATACCATTGGCTGAGGGAGGGAATGTAAATAACTGGCATTCCCTCAGCTGTGGGATACAGACAGGAAACTGTGGCTCTGAATTTTAAAAAGACGCTGTGGTCGTGCTTTAATCCACACCCTGTTCACTTTTTCTCTAATTTTCTCTTGCTCAGGACTTTGGGAAAAGTTCAATCTCTGATAATCATGTATTACTGCCAGACTGTCTGTCATCAGAATCCCCTTAGACATAGCCCAGATGAGCCAAAGTGCCTTTACATGTAAGGATTTGTCTTTTCCTACTGTGTCACTAGCTGAATTAATGTGCACTTACTTCTGTGTGACATTTGTTTATCGTCTTTGACATGACAAAACTCAATTGTCTTTGGGATGGGAATGCCCTAAGGAGAAGCCCTCAGAGGGTTCTTTTAAAATCAATAGAACAATTATCTTAAAACTGATGGTAACCAAACTTTATTTTTTCCAGATTCGTTTTTTTCGTTTCCTTTTCACTTTGTATGCCATCCTTCTCCTTCTCTGCCGGCTCCTTTTATGCCCACACCTTGCATTCCTCTCCCCCTCACATGCCAGTTCCCTCCACGGGGGCATTGATCACTTCCCAGGCAAAGATCACTCCCTTCAGGTATTACAAATAAAAGACTTAATGTTCCTGTGTGCGTGTTGCTAGATAAGGAAAGAGCTAGGACAATGTATATCAAAGTTCAGCAGTGTGCAACATCGGCAGTATTATTATAGCGCATTACCTCAATGAGTTGTGTTACAGTCGGACGAGTCTCTGGGTTTTTGTCCAAAGATTTCTTCAGGAAATCTTTAAAGTCCTGTGACCTTGAGTGAACACAGGAAAACAAAAATTAATCAAAACAATAAGTATGAAGAAAGGGGTGGTGGGAGGGGGAGGATGAAGGGAAAGTTACACAACATAACAAAACATTTCCAGATACGCAATGTCGGTGCAAGTGGATCATCTTTGTGCACAGCTGTGCTTTGTAAAAAAGCTTTCAAGAGGAATGATGAGTGGGCTCATTGCCCCAAATGTCCCTTCAGCACCTGATAGCTTCAATTTTGCAGCACCACATTTGAAGCTATGAAACAGTCAAGACTCATTAAAGTGAAAAACGTATAGTTTGGCACGCATTTGAATGCCGAGTTGTTGCTATAGTTTTAGAAAGTGCAAAATTGGCTTAAGGCAGAGAGGGGGAGGTAGATTACAGGAAACTGAAGATGATCAAAATCATTTAGCTGTAGAATGTAAAACAACCAAGTGAATCTAGACAAGAATAAATAAGCCCCTGAAACTTATAAATCAAGATTTGTGTGAAAATGTTGGACACATTAGGGTTTATTTTCATCCCTTCCAATTATCTTCCAGAATGTCCCCAAATGATATGATAAATTCACTGACCAACTGTGCAACAGGTGAATTCAGAGTATTATTTTTATGAATCCTCACCATTTGTGCGGCTGCTCCAGGGTGGGAGGCTCCGACTTGGCGATCTTCAACAGCACCCTCATGGGGTTGAGCTCATGGTGGGGGGGTTCGATCTGTGCCAGCTCGATCAGAGTGATTCCCAGAGACCAGACATCAGCCTTGTAGTCGTATGGAGCATCCTTCATCGTCTCACACATTACCACCTCTGGAGCCATCCTGACAGAGAAAACAGAAATGTAAGGTATTTATATCATGGACCATTACATAGTATAAGAACTTGAATGCTCAACTTTTGTTAAAATGTAATAAGTTAAAGTATAGTGCCCATTAATTACATTTAACCTTAAAATGTGCTTTTGGAGTTTTCTCCCTTCTCTTGCTATTCAGTACATAATTAACTTTTCTTGTGTAAATGTTTAAATGTATAGAATGTGCAAAAACTTAAACAGACATAATGTTTGTCTTAAATTTAACAGGAAAAATGTGCCAATATCTACATCCCATGATTGGTTCACAAATGACTGTGTTGGCTTGAAAGGTAAAGTAATGCAACATACACTAAATGCATCTAAATCTAAACTTTCATTTATTTTGTTTATATTTCCCAGGTGTAACTTCTAAGCATCAAGTGAAAGAACTAATAAGTTACCCAACTTGTAAAGATTGTAACTATCATGTGGTAAAAACCTGATTTATCAACACAGCTTGTAAAATAGGGATACGTCTCAACAGGCCCAACACTTTGATATCATAAAGATACACCTACGGTTTTTACAATGTTTTTATCTGAGTAGCTGCAGCAGGTGACACATTAAGAATTGTGCAACATGAGGGCAAGGTCATGTTTCCATTAGGCTTGGTAGGGTATTCATGATGGCTGATAACTTGTTCTAGTCAATGGTTAACTGGCTTCAACACATGGAATAACAGTATGGACTAAGGTTCGCTTTGGAGACTTTACAGGGAATCTTTCCAATGTGTTCAGGTAGAGAGAAGAGAACCACGCTGTTACAAAAACAATACAGCACATCAAGTGTATGTATATATCATGTTCTTTTGGGCAGGAAATGGCTTTCTAACAAGCCATAAGCGCCTACTTGTATAGCGTATGTAAGGGGTTGTTTATACATCTAAATGTAGAGATTTTTCAATATGTTAAATATGTTTTTAATAGCTCAGGTTGTTTGAATTGAAGACAATTGTTCAAATCAGTGAACAAAATGTTGCATTAATGTGATGAAATATCTTGATTTGCCAAGCCTTTAATTCTCTGTCTTAAAAAATAGGAACATGTTTTATCATGGAATATGTTTTTGAATGTAGAGTAATGTCTTACTTACCAGTATGGCGTTCCAATGAAAGAGTCTCTTCTTTGTAAGGTTTTGGTATTTTTTGCAGACACGCCAAAGTCAGCTACAACAACAAAAAAGAGACACAAAATATGAAGTTGGTTAACATGAGTTTACTAAGGCATTTTAAAAAGGGAGTGAATGCATTTCAAAACCTTCCATTTTGTGTTTCCCCCTTGATGTAGACAAATTGTAAATCTGTCATGACATTGAGACACAAAGCCAGAATTAGAGAATTTATGGGAGTTCAGTTTCCAAACAAGCTGCCCCCATTTCCTGGCATGACCCTCAGATTATAGGGGTGTTTATCTTTTTTTTCCCCTCTGCAAGCAAGATTTCACGTGTGGCTCGCAGCAGGCTGCTTCAATTACAAACTGGCATGTTCTATTACAGGGAGTTAAGTGACTGTCTGTGTTTTACACATTTCAATTCAAAAGGTCATAGTTTAAGATAGTTGCAGACTAAACTATCGAAGAAAAAACGTTAACATCATACAAAGACAATAAATCATACTACTGCTTCCATTGTACATCAAATTAAAGTTTACACCCAAGATTGTAGATATGTTCTGGTATATCATACTAATAGTCAAACCAGACGTCAAAATCACTTCCGTAAATTGTGGTCACACTGCTGTAAAAGCTGCTGCATCACTGGGTTTAACTCAAACTATGTTCGCTTAAGCAAGGCACTGTCTCTCAAGAATAATTATCATCATTATACGCAAATATTTCTAGCCTACACTACTCAAGGATGCTATATCTTATTTGTTTGTAATGGTATTAATGTGCCGTCTTTGATATTCAGTTTCTAGATATGTACAGTATGTACAGTAGCACACCCAAAGGACCCTGAAGAGTTTTAAAAAAATATATAAAAAGTTGACAACCAACTGTTCATGTTTAATGCCATGTATAATAGTTGAATATTGTGCATGTTGCTGCCTCGTTTGATTCAACATGTAGTTAGATAAGTTGGGAGACTGTAAATGAGTCAGTGTCATGACTTAATGAGCTTAAAAAAGGCAACTCCCAGTGATTATATCCAACTGTGGTGTCTTTTGGGGAATGGAAGGCCATGGTGAGCACAGTGGCTGGCAAACTGTGTCATTTGAAAATTGAAGAAAGAATATTGAGGCAATTTGGAATCAGATTAATTTCAAAAAAGTTCACCAGCAATAAAATATGAAGCTCAAAGCAGCTTATCGTTACTCTCCATTGAGTGGTTGGGGCTTGTCTGTCATGACTGAGTGCAAAATAACGGAGTAGTAAAACATCATGCAAAACAGATCTTGATTCGTTTAAAGTTGTCTGTCTCAGGATCCAAATGTCGGACAGCCATTAAAAAAAAAGCTGTCCTTCCTTATCGCACACTGGCATAAAGCTCTTGAGGACACCATTTTCATGTTTCTAGAAACTGCACCTCAAAACATGCTGGCAAATGTGTTGGATCTGCCTCTTAGCTGTGCAATGTGAAGAATGTGGAGAACTCTTCAAAAAGCCAAAAGATGAAAATATGCAATGCTTCTGAGAGCGCAGTATTTCCACACAATGGTCACTTTTGATCCTCCTACTGCGCCACAAGAGAGGGACTCTGACTGTGCTGTGTGACAGTATTCACGTGTCTTCTATGCGTTCAGCCCATACGACAAGAAACAATGGACCAGAGTTCCAGAGATAACATGTAATGTGCAATGGGAACATAGGGTTTTGTCTTAGAATTAGTTCCACCTGCAACATATTTGGCCCTGAAAGGGTTTTCTCTATGAATGATGGGACATTGAGACACATAACAAATGGCCTTACAAAATTGATAATCCAACCCATAGATTTGAAATATGTTTAAACCTTTCATCTTCTGCTTTTCTCAGAACACACCCCATTTCATTGTAAGGCTTGTGTGAGATCAAACAAAAACAGGCACCTGGACAGCATGATGTCCACACAATGACTAATGGCCAATGCATGCAAACTTGCTTTCTGAGTTAAAAGCAAACTTTATAAAGTGTTTAATTATCTAAACCCTCACCCATTTTGATGTCCCCATCCAGCATGAGGAGGATGTTCCCGGCCTTCAGGTCCCTGTGGATGATCTTCATGCTGTGGAGGTAGGTCAGAGCTTCCAGCATCTGGCGACAAACCACCTTAATCTGCGGCTCCGTCAGTCCGCGATCCAACTCTGATAACAACAAAAGAGATTTAGTGAGAGAGAAATGGAGAGGTTAAAACGGATGTATGGTAGAGGGATGAGAACAAGAACCAAATCGAATTGAGAGTCAAGACAAATTAGCTGAGAGGGTTCAAACCCCATTATGCACACCTAGCAGATTCCATATTCAGTGTACGTACAATGATGGCAAGACAAAGTCTCCAGTGCTGATGTAGTGTGTGAACTCCGCCAGTGAAAACAGAAAAAGGTAAACCTGCGATGATATCAATGAAGTTTCTCAGATAGTGTTTCTAATCCCAGATCAGAAAAGCTTTCACACATCCAAGCTAGTCCTGCCCTGCAGACTTTATTCTACCGTGTCTGTGTTTGGTTAGCTGCACTGGGGGGTACAGACAGTTATGAGGATGCGGATTACCCAGCAAAAACACACCAGGGGGTTTTCCCACAGCAGAGGACTCCACTATGTCTGACTGCTTTCTAGAGCATTCAAGGCTAGACTGGTGAGGAACGTGCATGACCATTTTCAGAGCAATCCTATCGAGACAAATCTAAAAAAAAACACCATCAGTCTTCACTGTATGAACTAGACAACTTAACACCACATCTTCGACCTTGTTATCTTGTCTCCATAGGTCACTGCTGAAGTGTAGTCCCAGCACCGTTGCAGGTGTGAAACTATAATCCTGTGACATGAAGAAAGGTGGAGGGCTTGTGAAAACACAGAGAGCCAAAAGTGAGAGGCTTACCTAACATTGTGGCATCCACAGCACCTCCGGGGCAGAACTCGATCATGATCTGGGGAATGAAGGGGAGGGAGCAAGGGTGAGGTTAAACTTGACCCAGCTTTATGAATATACTGTATAAACACACTTGACAACTACCTCTACTTTTTCAAGGCAAGGCAAGTTTATTTATATAGCACTTTTCAACACAAGGCAATTCAAAGTGCTTTACAAAAAATGAAAGACATTAAGCATTAAAAAAGAAAAGCTAATAAAATAAACATTAAAAGAAAAAATACATGGATAAAAGTTACAGTGCAGTTTAAGATATGAATAGTTCAATTAAAAGCAGCGACAAAAAGAAAAGTCTTCAGCCTGGATTTAAAAGTAGTCAAGAGTTGCAGCGGACCTGCAGGTTTCTGGGAGTTTGTTCCAGATATTTGGAGCATAATAACTGAACGCTGCTTTACCATGTTTAGTTCCGACTCTGGGGACAGAAAGCTGGCCAGTCCCTGAAGACCTGAGAGATCTGGATGGTTCATCATTTAGCAGGAGGTCAGAAATGTATTTTGGGCCTAATCCATTCAAAGCTTTATAAACCAGCAGCAATATTTTGAAATCTATTCTTTGACACACAGGAAGCCAGTGTAAAGACTTCAGAACAGGAGTGATGTGATCCACTTTCTTAGTGTTAGTGAGGACTCGAGCTGCGGCAGCTTTCTAATAGATTTTTTAGTGAGACCTGTGAAGACACCATTGCAGTAGTCGAGTCGACTGAAGATAAAGGCATGGACAAGTTTTTCCAAATCCTGCTGTGACATTAGTCTTTTAATCCTAGATATATTCTTTTCAGGCATTCATATGGAGCTACAGGAACAACGGGTCACTTTTGATCAGCAGAACAAACTTACATTTATACATTATCAAAGGGCATATTTCCTTCGACTATACCAATACATCTCAACACATTACTATCAAATGTTAAACAATACTGTTAAATAATGTTTATTATTCGCTGACTAGAATATGTAAGCTTAAGTTAATTAACAACCAACAGATAACACTCCACTAATAATGAAAAGTGAAAACGGTAAACATTGATAATTCAACATTATGTTCATCAAAGAAGGATTTTTTTTATCATTTGTTAAATTGTTAGTGAATTGTCGGAAGCAAAGAAGATGAGATGTTTATATTGTGTCATCACTACCTGGAGAGCTCCTCCTGCTCTACATCAGTCAAAAACCCATATATCTCTCTGTGGGGAAAGTACTAGAATACACACTTCACAAAGTGGACATCTGGATTGCAACTCAAGTGTGTGATAACCTGTCAGGCTGTAATGATACACACTTCCTGGAACACACTGCCAAAACGTATAATACCAGTTCAGCAGTGAAGTAAAAACACACAAAGCGAGAGGGAGACGGGCAAGAAAAAAGACACTCCCTAAATGGTGACTTGTTGGCCAATAGCAACTTCCATCAACTTAATTTCCTCTCCTTTCATAGTCAGTTTCTCTCTGACACACCGGCTGTCAGAAAACCCTCTAAAGTTTCAAAAGTAGGACCAAAGACAATAAAGACACCACAGGCTTTCGTAAGAATCCTGTTAAGAGCAGTTTTCATTCCACATGCTCAAAGATCAAACCTAGGTGGTGTGCACTTATATGATGTCATTCTTAGTTTAATCCTCCTGCTATGACAACAGTGTCAAAGTATTGACCTGGTACTGGACAGGGAGTGGAGTTTCAGTTCAGACAAAGCCATTCTGAGGAGTATAGGTACAAAAGGTGTTAACAGCCCAGGTAAAGAAGAATATGAGAAACTGTGGAGGTATGCATAGTTTCAAAAAATGGCCATTATCAATTTGGCTATGTTTGATGTATAGTACTCGATCACTTCTAGTAGAACAACGTTTTCAATGTCTTTTTATTGAACAAAATGTACTTGTGGAAATTGTCAATTTGTGATTTATTGGAAGTTGAAATGTAAATAGTTCAAATGCAGTATTGATTTTGAAATTGTGCAATACATTTAACAAAACAAAATGTATCATATTTATTACAGTACTTCCTGCTCAACACTAACCAAACACGCAGTTTTTTATTTATCCTGTTTAAAAACCACCGCCTATCTGAAATGAGCCGTTCTTCAGTAGTAGCACATTGTACTGCCAAACCTAAACAGCTGTACATCACACACTACCGTGTCACCAGGAACTGGTTTGTGTTTCCGTCTGTGTCTCAGAAGCCAGATTTGCTCTCCCTGCCTGGAACAATTCTGGGTGACGCGATGTGAAAAATGTGCCCCGACTGGTCAAACTACATGCAGCGCATACCTACTATGGGCTGAGCACGCAGATACATGCTTTACCTATCTCGCGCACACAAAAAAGGAAAACCCAATAATCAATTGCAAATACTTTTTTTCCTTTTGAGACAAGCTGAACCGAGTTAGATACAGTCTACAAATTCTGAAAAGCCCGAATATAAACAGAACAGGCAATTCACAGCGATGTCTCATCATTTTGTAAGGATGTAAAAAGACTATTTGCCAACGACACACACACACACACACACACACACACACACACACACACACACACACACACACACACACACACACACACACACACACACACACACACACACACACACACACACACACACACACACACACACACACACACACACACACACACACACACACACGTTGTCACTCTCTGAATGTGACTAATACTTCAGTAACTCTCTGAATGTGACTAATACTTCAGTAACTCTCTGAATGTGACTAATGCTTCAGTAATTTGAGTGCATGGGGTGGTACTATTGATTCACTTGCAATGTCATACAATATCCTAGCAACCACAGCCAGTGACATTATGCAGACCTCGCTGTATGCAAATAATAGCAGAGGTGAAATAAAAAGCTTTGTCCTTGTCTCAGTGTGTTTAAAAGAACCACACAATATTACTTTACAAGGGCCACAATTATGGCTCTTAAAATATTTATATACAGACTCTGGGAACACACTACACAGACACAGATATAAATGAAATACTTAGACTGGGACACTGTCCAACTGTGAAAGAGCATTTAATTGTAATTAGATTAACTACAAGATCTTATCTTCAATCGAGAAACTGTCCATATTTGTATTCTCAGTTTATAATTTTAACTATAATAGGTTCATATATTTGGCTTTTCAAAACTCTGATGCAGTATATACAGTAATCATGGTTAAAAAGCAACAGTTTTTCTCCAAATAAAAAACAACTAGTGGTAACTAGCCATGCAGACACGTGTGGTTTATCGTCAGTAATGAGATGAAAGTCTCTCAGATTTCGATTTTTGACCAAACACAATAGAGGCAGATGAAAGTTTGATTATGGTGCGGCCCTAGCATGGAATATATTTTGTAACAATATGATAAGAAACATCCTTTTTTCGTAGCGCTTCCTTCCCATTACTCTTGAAAATGCATTGTTTTTTTTGTATACATTCTGCTGGAGAAAAAGTCCCTATGGATTCTATTGGTATTTAAGTGGCAACATATTTCAGGAAGCCCTATCTCATAATAGACAGTGAGAGAATGTGTTTTTTATGACTTGGAAGGACATACCCTTTACGATGCTTTTAAATGATGTGTGCATGTTCTCTTGTGTGTTTATTGTCTCTTTTTCATCAGTTTAACTGTTCCCCCTTCTCTCTCTCTCTCTCCTTTTTAGTTATTCTCAATGTGCTGATGTCAGCAATTCCTTCCCCATATTAAAAGGCCCTCTTTTTCTCACGCTGGGGCTAGATGCCCTTCTAGCCTCAAGACCTGTTTGTGGATGGGAACAAAACAGTCCTTCTCTCTCTTTCTCTCGCTCTCTCTCTGTCTTAGTCTTTCTTCCTCTCCCTTACTCAGTAGAAAGCAGAACGAGTGGGTCGGTACAAGAATGCATCATCTCACCCCTGCCCGGTCCACCCAACCGGAGGTTACTGAGGCCTGACCGCCAACCACTGGGCTAATTGTTGAGATCCTGAGGCTAGCACACATTCAAAAGGAACGGGGTTCAGAGCTAGTTCACTTCTTCATGTTGTAGATTGTTATTTTACTGCAGGTCAGATGCTCTCATTCCAATTTTGGTAGTCAGTTTCTATACTTTTTTTGGTTGATCTTGAAATACAGTTTAAAAAAACTTATCATGGACAGATTAAGAGTCATTATGTGTAATATAAAAAATAAACATCAGTATATGAGCCAAGTAAAAGTTGACACTATGAAGCCACACAAACTGCTGGAGGACGTTCACCCTCCAAAGGAATTCACACAACCACGACTAGCTCTGGGGCTGTTTCGTAGCCTGGTGTGGTTGTGTATTTGTATGTGTATGTGTATAGCCAGGTCATAAGTAGTTATCTCACGTATGTGACCTTTGTGCGGTACTCAAGAGATGTAATTGTTCCTGGAGTTTGTTAGTGTTGGTCATTCATGTTTTGTTGGATTTACATAACATTTTAATGCTTAAGTTTGTCATGAAATCACTTTTTTATACTATACATATTCCATGTTTGTTTTACAATAACCATTCAATGTATCTATATGGTAGTTATCTTCCATAGTGAACATCCTTACTTGTGGAATTGCCTCCCTTTAATGAGAAGGAGTCACAGGAAACCGCTAAGGATTGTTTATTAAAAAAGCTCTTAAAAAAAGAAGTAATTTGGGCATTTTCATCAGCGGATCATTTTTTATTTTTGCAAGGGAGTAATGGAAGCCGCAAGGGGGCCGTTAGACCCCTCCACTTCACAGCAAAGTACTGCTGTTATGTCTAGACTACTCATGCTGTGCACAGCATTAAATCATATCATAGGTGCAATCAAGTATTTTATTTGACTAAGCTGTGAATAGATACACCAGTGGCTCTTGAGTTGCATTTCTGAAATAACTACTTCAAATAAACAAGTACTAAACAATTATGTTTGTTTTAAAAACTGAAAAAAAAGAGGACTGAAAAAACAACAGAACAGTTATAAACTTGTGTAGATAATATACACGTAGAGGGGTCAAATAAATGCCAGCCTAAGATATCTTTAGTCTTAACGCTGCCTTGTAATTCCTCACATATTCTAGGTTGTGCGCAGCATGAGGTCACTATTATTTGTGTTGGCCAGATACACTGAAAGATTACAGGGGGAGTTGAACACTTGACCCAGTGAGCGAGAGTTGAGAGAGAAAATAACAGGAGAGCAGAAAACACTGAACTGAAATTGATCTTCCTTCTTGCTGTAACATCAGGGTGAGCTCTAGTTCATATCGGATGTATTATGTCACCCTGGAGGGGTCTTTTGTCATTCCCATTTAGGCAAACCACTTTTCCTAATATCTATATTATTCAACAGAGCTTTCATATGTAGCAGAAATATGCTCTGGGTGAGATATTGTTTCAATAAAACAACAAGACGGTCACGGATTGAAATGCAACATCCCATGAGCCTGCCAACATACATGGTTAGAATGTCTGTTTGTCTACTTCCCTGCTGATGGTTCAGGTTTGTGTGTTTGGAAGTGCTGCAAAGAAAACTTGGACACACAAACTCCTCAACGAAGTGAGAAGAATATATCTTGTGAGAAACGTAACAGTGTAGACAGCACATCAGGTCCCTTTGGTACATTAAGTACTATTCTAAAACACCAGCAGCCTTGACCACAGTGTTCCCACACAGCAACATGATGTCTATTCAAGCACCATTTCTTCTAAACAGTCTAGTTTTCATTTCATTTGTTCAGCTTAATGAGCCTCTATTATGCTTTTTCAAGTATTGTTTGTGCATGTTAGAGGTCTGCAAAGGCTAGGTGACATCACCATGTAACACTTGTGCTTCTATTGGCTAGCCCGACAGCACATTGTGAGGGATTTTAAGGGGCGGAACATCTCTAAGCTGGCCAGCTAACCAATCAGAGCAGACTGTGCTCTGGTTTCAGACAGAGGGTGAAAAGAGGTGGTGCAGCACAAGCAGTATGAGAAAAATAAAGACCTTTTTGAACATTAAAGTAGTCGCGATAAGCAATTAATTGACTTATCGTACGATAAATAAAAATGAACTCGATAACTTTTCTGACTTCGATAAATTGCCGTTTAAATGCGTGTTAGTTTACATAAGGATGTGACCAGCATTTTAGCCAGGCGTGCTATGTCTGCCGGCCAGGCGCGCTGTGAGGGGCAGGGCTCACACACACACAGCCAGGTCAGGACCATAGGTCAGGACACTCCGCGTAAAGCAGTGTAGCAGCCAAATGAATAATATAGAGACAAGCAGGAGACAACGTGTGACTTACTCGAGGGGAATTTGAAGTTAAATGGAATTGGTTGCAAAACCTAACTCCATCTCCGGTGTGGGAATATTTTGGATTCAAGCCAAATCAATGAGGCGAACCTACGGACTTGAATGAGCAGGGCGGTGTGTCGCATTTGTTTTAAAAAGGTAGCAACAAAAGATAGCAATATGACCAACTTTAAACTGCACCTGAAACGCAACCTACCCATTCCGTTTTCCCAGCTGATGGCAAACATGGCAGCTGGAGATGGAGAGCCCCCCCTTCCCTACAGTTTGCAATCAAAGATGCATTTGCCCGACAATGCAAACATGTTGGTGTTTCTTGCTCGGGAATCTTTGATTGATACAGATTTGGATATGGCCTGTTGAGTTTTTTTAGCTTGTGAGACAATGTGTGCTCATATTTATTTATTTGTATATATATATATATATATATATATATAAAAAATAATATATATATAAAAAATAAAATAATATATATATATATTTATAGAGAGAGAGAAATCTATTTAATTTATTGTTTTGGTTGTGTGTGATTTAATTTATTTTCTATAATTTAATTGTTTATTTATTATATATAATTTATATATTTGAATATTATTTCACATTTCATTTGCAATGTTGAATGTTCAATAAAAAAGTTCTGTTTGAAAGGATGTACTTGAATTATTATATATTATCATCATGTCAGTGGTCTAAAATAGTCTTACAACGGTGCCGACAATATTATCGTTTATCGCAATAATTTCTGGGAAAATGTATCGTCCAACAAAATTAATTATCGTGACAGGCCTACATTAAAGCATGTAAAGTTTTCTAAGTAGAGGCACAAAATACAAGTATGATCTTTGAAAATGAGCATATCTTCTTTAAGTGCTAAAATGTGCATGTATTATTTTATCAGCCTTGTGTAATAGTGTCCCCTAAAAGAAAGATGAAATAGAAAGAGAGAAGGGTGGAACAACAGTCTGTGGTTGACACTTAAAGCTTGTGTCTCCAGATTCCTGTGTTACCTACCCATAGTTTGTTGTCATGGTAGAAAGCATCAAGCAGCTTGACAATATAGCGGTGGTCACATTTGGCCAGGATGTCGATCTCAACGATGTAGTCCTCCAGCTCCTCCTCACATTTTGTCTCGATCAATTTGGCTGCAGCAAGCACTCCTGTCTCCTTGTTTCTGGCCTAAAGAAACAGAGAAAGAGAACATTTAATTAAACATTCATGAGTTATGGCAGGTCCTGTTTGATGGACTCTTTTTGGCCTAAAGGTCTTTCACAGCAAAGGTAAAACATGACTTTTTTTCTGTGAAAATAGCCCTATGTACTCAGAGTTTCAATTCTCATAAAATATTCACAGTGGGTGAGATAAAGGGTGTGGCTTTGTGCTTTAACAAGAGTGTAAACAACATGGATGATGATGATGATGATGATGATGTTATTTCTTCTTTTTGTTTTGTTGTGTTATGCCAATTATGTGAGTAGAAGGTAGAAAATATCATGATGTAAGAACAAATGTATCCAGTTTCTTGCATGTGAGTATCACTCTGCCAGCTGGACCCAGTTGAAAAGGGACTCCGAAACATCAAAAAAATTGCAATACGGCAATTAAAAATGTTGAGTAACTAACATTTAGAGACAAAACAGGAAAGGAAACTCCACACCCTCCCTGAGCAACTGGGGGAAAGGGAACCACAAAAGCCGTCAATTGTCAGTGTGGCTAAACTTAGACACACACACACACAGTTCCTTGCAATTCTGAGTAATAAAGACAGGAAAACAAAAAACATGAGTAGATTGTTTAGCACTTTGATGGAAAGCATCAAAACAACCAAACTAATCGGGTGACTCAGAGGGCGTACAAATCATGATGTTCTTCCTTGTGTAGGAGAGAATGTTGTGAATGTTGATAGGAATTGGGGTAAACGGTACAATGATGTTAGCCTGTACTGCAGACAGAATATTCACTGACTTTTTTCAAATGAGTAAACACTGAAAAAGGGAGTAAAAAAACAGAGATGATGATCAATGGCGCACCATTATTAACCCCTAAACTGTCGGATCATCATATCAAATGACTTCCACAGTTATGCACAGGAAGTGACAGAGATGCACCTCTCCTGAAAGGAAGCACATAAAGGTTATGACATATCTAAGTGATCAAAGGAACATTACCAAGTGAGTAAGAGTGTGAAAGTTGGTACTTGTATGAAATGATCTGCCTAAAAAGTCATGTCGAGAAATTGAGGACGCATGTACACGTGTCCACCCAGTGACCTATAGAAACACGGCAGACTAAACAGCCCGGTGGAGGTCTGAAGCCTCCGCTTTTACAGGGGCTGTGGGACAACATCTGAATAAACAGAACAGACTAGCAGCAAGCAACACACACTCTTTAGCTTATCCCAGTTTGCTGAGAGAGAGAGAGAGAGAGAGAGAGAGAGAGAGAGAGAGAGAGAGAGAGAGAGAGAGAGAGAGAGAGAGAGAGAGAGAGTGTGTGTGTGTGTGTGTGTGTGTGACAAACAAAGTTCCAGAGGAGCCGAACTGACCCCACACCAGGGTAACCTACAGTGCGAGTCAACAGGACGTCGCCTACTGCCATCAAACCATCAGTCAGCCAGCTAACAAGCCTCGACAGTAAACACGGAGACACCAGACACTTTCACTCCTCCGCTAACATCTCAGCTCCCTGTGATTCGCTCCCCTCCTGTGCCAACACCATCAGCCCCCAGAAGCATACTGCCTAGGCCCTGATTTACAGTGGAAATACAGCAGAAGGTACAGACCTACTGGTATTTTAGTTTGTTGGTGTTGTGCCAACTCTCAAAGAAAAAAAAGCTCTATACTCTCAGTTCCATCTTTAGAAAACGTGATATATAATATGGCCATGTTTAAGTCATAGTTTCAAAACAACAACAATCTAGACATACGCTGTTTATTGTTTAACTCTGGCTATATTATAAAGTCTGACAATTTCTCCACAACACAAGTGACTTCCTCATAATATCCTCCTCTTTTGTCTCATCATGAGTCAGATGTACAGACTAATAGCATGATAGCTGAAACACTGTATATCAAGTAGGAGTGTTTTAATGTTGTAACCGGGGCAGTTTACATCACCATATTTGCTAGTAAAACACTATGATCTAACAGAAACACAAAGACATGAATGTCTGCCACCACATCAAAACAAAAGTAGTGAATAAGTGGACAGATGTGATCATTTTTTGTTAAGCTCAGCATTAACTGTGCACAAATACATCTTGACTTTTCAACGGGCAACACCATGACCTAGCTTCACAATTGCACACACGCACCTTTACATCTCAGTGGGCACCAAGCTGAGGAATGTGCCTCTGGCCTTCAGATGGTTTGGGGAGTTGAAAAAGAGGGTAGACTAAAAACTCATCATGCATCTATGTGGTGCGTGGCGGGGGGGAATGTGTTACGTCAAGGGTCCTCAAGTAGTATGCAAACATGCATATTTGTTTATGCATGCACCTTACAAAGTATATACACTGCCCAGAGAGGAAATTACCCTGAAACGCCTCATTGTGTCTCACATTGGACCTCCTGACTCTACAAGTTGGCGTGACATCAATGCACAAGTGTGTATGTTTGTGTGCTATGGTATGTACACAAGAGAGGAATAATTGCAAGAGGAGGCATCATCCTCTTTAATCGGAACAACCTTGAAAATACGAGTAACAGTTCCTCCCAGCAAACACAAATGCCTGTCTGACTATCTGACAGATTAATTAAACACTTTATGCCATTGTGGTTTATGGAGAGTCTGCTAACCTTACTTCACATCCTGATTTACTTTCCCCACCTTTCAGGCTCCTACAGTATGCATCATGCAAATACTGTATTATAGCATTCATTTCTAGAAAACCAAAGGTGTGAAAGAACACGGGAAAAGCTAATGCATAATTAAAAAAGCACAAGTATCATCGCACTAACCTGGAATTGATTAAGCATCTGTCTTTTAGGGATTATAGTGGTCATATTATTTACATTTCAAATGAAACTTGACAAGAACACCGAGGCGCTAGATGACAGCAAGATCTACATAAACACTGTATTAAGTTACAAAATAACAGTTCACAACCAAAGCACTGAAGAAGCAGGAATACAGTCAGCTACTCTGTAGCCATCCCGAGAGAAAATGACGCCTCACTGCTTCTAACCCAGTGACTCTTCACTCTCTCTAACTCTCCTCCGGAGGACAACAACAGTCTTTGGCTTTGTTTGGGGTCTGGTTTCCATGGGGATCAGAAGAACTTGGTTCTGCTTCGGCTCTCAACTAGTCCCGCTGCCGGTTCCTTTTCCTGTTCATTAGTGTCTTAGCTTTCATTTAGGATAAGTGCAAAAGGATTATCTAATGGACCCACTCATGCTCTTCAACAAATGACCAATAAAAGACCACGATATCTTAATAGACCACAAACAAGCTGTGACAAAGTACAATAGGAATTGAGCAAATGAACTAGAGTCAATTACAAAAACAATTATAGACTGTAAAAACAGAAAAGTAACAACTGACTTCAATCTAAATGCCAAAATGTTTTTGTATCTGGCAGTGAGAAATGTATTTACTATCTTAATAAAAATACTGGAAACTGACATTAATATTATAGTTCTAGGGCCAAAATAACGACTGAAGTCGATCAATAATCAGTATTTGAAAATATAAGATTTAGAGACTTGCGCCTTCATCCAAATGTTTGTGCACTGGTTGCCATTTTCTTTATTTTAATGATCCATTGGTTTTATTGTTTGCATGTAGCCTATAGCCTAAATCAGGGGTGGGGAACCTTTTTCCTCTCAAGGGCCATTTACATTTTTTCAACATCCTCCGAGGGCCGTACAAATTATTGACCTCTGCTTAAAAGAACTAAAATCACAGCCCATTCATTTGGCCTTTCTTTCATGCTGTGCAAAGAAAAATCAACCTCTTAATCCAGATATCTTACTATGACTCGCGCATGCATGCACGTGCACGGTTGTGGCATGACCACCAAAACAGATAGATATGGACACAAGATGTGTGCAAATGTATTTAGTTTCCTATCCATGTGGACATGATTTGAGTGAGGGGGGGGGCTAACCTCCTCTAGGGGGGTCCGGGGGCATGCTCCCCCGGGAAGATTTTTCTTTAAATGTTGAAGTTAAAAGCATCAATCTGGTGCTCTTTGAGAGCAACATTAGGAGCTCTATGGATAGATTACATGACACTACATTGCATTTAGCTGACGCTTTTATCCAAAGCGACTTACAATAAGTGCATTCGACTAACAAGATACAAACTTGAAGAAAACAGAATCATATAAGTACATCAGGTTTCATAGAGCTAAAGCATTTCAAGTGCTACTCAACTGGCTATTGATAAGCCAGTCCTTTATTAGTACAGTATATAAGTGCTCTGTTAGCAGTTCTTTGTTAGTAATTCTATGGCTCGAAGTGGAGTCGAAAGAGATGAGTTTTCAGTCTGCGCCGGAAGATGTGCACGCCATCTGCTGTCCTGATGTCAATGGGGAGCTCATTCCACCATTTTGGAGCCAGGATAGCAAACCATCATGTTTTTGCTGATGGGAACTTGGGTCCCCCTCAACAGATGTTTGGAGATACATCTCTCAACACCCATATGAAACAGAACTGTAAGCAGATTTCTTTTTCTTTATGGATCTTTTACAAATCACTCTCCTTTCTAACTGTATTCTTGTTTATTTATAACAACTTGTTTTACTGTCATATAGTATTGTATACCCGTTTACCTTATTCTCTTATTTTTTTATAACTATAATGATCATATAAAGATGTGCCTTTACCTCACTGGTTGGAGAAAAAGCTTCTTATATTCGTTAGCATAGCTAGCTAACCAGATGCTAATAACAACAAAGTTATTTAGTGTATGATCATCAGTATGACAGATGAACAGATCTTTCAACTAAAGACACAGCCACGCAAAAACTGCGGCATGTGTACGGCTCCTTATGGGTACTGCAATGTTTGGAAGTGCCGGAGCGGCGCTTTGGTGCTCTCCGGCAGAACTACACCCCTGTCAGACGAGACATATAACAAGTGATGACACGGCTCCTGTTGTGTTCAAGGACCTTGACCTTGGCGAGGAAAAACAGGCACTCGCTTGTTTAATCTTTTTGCGGTCTAGATTTTGCCTAAATAAACCTGGGTATGATGATCTAACTTGTTTCCATCTTGTTTTTAACGTTCACACTGCAGCATATGCACAGCACACCTCTCCACACTCCTGCCTCATCATTCACTGCCTGCCCCGCTGCACATCTTTTGTCTGTCATCCCTTCCTGTATTTCTCCCGCCTACCTGTCAAGTATATTTACCCATCTGTTTTCAGCAACAGTCTGTCTGAAGGCCACAAACCGTGACTGACGAACAGCTTTAGAAGAAACAGATGTAACTGACCCATGAGTCAGCATACAAACATACTGTATGTACAGGGAGACTGAATAAACACACACATACATTTAATCAAGCTATGAATAACAATGTTTAGTATTGTGTATGTTGACTGTGGCATTAATAATTACTAAGAGTGTAAAAGAAAAGCGCTGGATCACACTCAAAAGGGAAAGGAAGTCCAAGGCAAGTAACAACTTCAAGCTTTAAATTAACCAGATTTCAAAAGACTTTTCAGCTTCTCAACATATTTTCCTCGAGTCTTTGCCCATTAAGACTGTAGGCTGAAAAGAATTAGGAATAGTTAATCATAATGGTAATGGACCAGATGACCTCTTGTAACAAATAACACATTACTTTCCCTGGGGTCAGTCACCTCCAGGTTGGAAGAACACACCACATGCTGATGTGTATTTTCGGCGTTATAGTTTCTACAAACACGCACAAGTACCAAAGGGGAATGTGTGTATGTTAGACCTTTGCCCCATCATAAAGCTGTGACCTGCCCCCCCTCCTGGGGCTCTCCCATGTGTCTGCAAACAGGAATGTGGTTCTCAGCTCCTACATTATGACAGCAGCTAATAAAACCTCACCTTTGACAGCAGACGCCTATGGAGGTAATAATCTCTCATTCAGATAAACAAGCTGTACAAGCAATGCCTTTGCATGTACATTTAGATTTTTAATTCTACAATACCGTTGTTTGAGAAGAGGCATACTGTGACCACTTGATCAAGAGAGAACGGAAAGTCATTTAGAGAAAATCTTTGTACAACAAAGAGGCGTAATTTCCACTGGCAATGGGGGCAGATGTCCCCCTCACTTTCACAGTTTCAGATTGATTGATTCACTAGTTTGATACTGTAGGAGCTGCTTGAGAGGGACTTCTGCACACACTACTTTATGCTGAGTAAAAATCCCCTCACACCCATCTACATTTTCCAGTAAAATAATGATTTAACTTTAAATATACAGATACATCTACAAACAAAGACGCTAGTACTGATTATTACAAATACATTAAAGCAGTAGAAGACAAAGCTTGATATTTGTTATACAACACAAATATTAGCAACAAGTATATCTCAAGGAAATCAGGAGATTATTCAGTGAGTTGTTTTTTTAAAATACAATTTATATTACTTGCATCACTGATATCAGACCTTGGCCCTTGCCAATACCAATACAACACTTGTCTACTAGAAGATAAGAATGTTTTTCTGCAGCTACAGCAAGGCCTTTCACTTTATATGGGTGTATGCCTTTGTTTCACAAGACAGGTCACTCTGTTTTCATCGTTTCTAAGACACATGTTACAGAGTAAAAAGCACTACCAGCAGCAAGACCTCCACACTGGTGGCAGTAAAGCATCCATTCATCCAAATAAGGGTTAGCTAAACATGGCTGTCAAAATATTGTTATGGCAACATGAGGTTTTCTCAAGTGAACTTTTTTTCAAGAAAATGCCCAGAACACCATGGTGTTACTGTAGCAAGATGACATACACTAGTAAACAGATAACTCAGTTGTTTTAAGAGAGATGATGATCTTTGTTTACTTATTGAACATCCTGTTCTGAAAAAAAGTCAAGGCTGCAAAGCCAGACTTATTGTGTACCTACAGCTTTGATAGAACAGTAAACTTCACAACTCTTTTGGCACAACTCAAGACTTATACAAGAGAAGACAAAGTCATGGTTGTGTCTGTGGTTTTTTTCTAGCAACACTGCAGTGAGGTTCTTCCTCTCTTTCACAACCTGCTGACTGCGTGAAAGCACATAACCAAGCGAGGGTTCAAAAGTTACACCCGATAGAGCAATGAGTCTTTTCAGGATGTGAAAGTTTTGACAAACGAGGTAAAATGTTCCACATTCAAGAAGGTCACAAGTACAAAGCAGGTCGCTGGGGCAGGAAATCACAACATACCACAAAGAGCCTTGAGAGAAAATACCCTACACTGCTTTATTTAATCATTCATACTCATGCAAGCCCTTGCACAACATGTCAAAAGCATGAAACTTATGAGAGATGAGATCCAATCCCTGACGACAGCATAAGTAACAAGTGTTTAAATGGCAAAGTTAAAAAGGGGCTTTGAAACGGAGGGGAAATCGAATAAAGAAAAGTTAAACCCAAATGTCTCCATGTCTCTGAGAGTAAGAGGCAGTATATGGTTACTTTAAGTGGGCTATTCTGCTTCTAGCCTTACTTTCATCATATGCTGAGAATACGCAATGGCTCTGACACTCAAATCAGTATAATACATTCTCATGAAAGTCCTGCTTGTCTCAGGCCCTTAACTAGCAGCAGTACATGGATGTAGAAAGGCATAGGAGGCTTTATGCAAGTGCCAGTACTGATGTCATCACAGGGACGCCCAGCATGCTCTGCCCACGCCCACTCAACAGGGCTCCTATCAGTCGCTGTGGGCACAGCTGGTACTTTGAGATTAGACCCAGAGTCTGACCATGGTCTCACTGAATAAACTCCAACATACGTCTATGTGGCACTTCCGTTTTTCTAACTTAAGACTATGGCATTTCACATAGACCTTGTGGCTTTCCTCTGCAGAGAGGATGTTGCAACCTGTGCCCCCTCCCCCCCACTGGTGACACCCAGTGTGTTTGCTGTTTCACTTGTCTGAAGAGGATTATTATGTTTCAACTGATTCTTCTATAAGCCTTTCACTCGTTCCACCATCTGTCAATGCAAGTTAGACCGACTTACGTTTAAGAACGCTGTATACAAAGTGTGTTTTCCTCTTTCCTTTTCACACAAGGACAGTTCACAGTTCACACTCTTTTAGAACACATTCTAAAAACAACTGATGTTATCCCATCTTTGAGACTGTTTTCATAAACCACATTTGTTAATCTGGATCACGATAAACTCAATACTTCCTCAGTGTGTGGCAAAGTACACACCGCAGTTTAAGTCTACTTTCTTTTACATCACAGACCAACAGGGATAAGATGCTCTATGGTTAATCCCACAATGGGAATTTGAGGGAGGGTAACCTTACAACCTGCTTGTGTCTATGGAAACAGTTGAGCAGCAGCAGCAGCAGGGCAGCGCGCTCAGTGGCACGTGGCCCATTAATTAGTGAGGGGAACCACACCACTCCTCTGTTTCATGCCTGAGTTGCGGCCACACACCTTCACACGCATTCACTCTTTCCAACAAGTACAAGCATGTGCATAGAGATGCGCAGAAAACAAAGAAAACATCCTATGACACAAACAGTGAGACATTCTCTTGTTATGACTTTTGAGAGACTGCAGGTCTATGTTCTACCCTTCAGGCAGAAATGTCTGGGGATGTGCAACATATTGCAGCATTGCATGCAATGTGTCAGGAAATGAACCAAAAGGACATCAAACATGACTAATGCAATCAAATCAAAATGTAATTTAAATCTATGAAGTAGTGTCAAGTGTGCTTCAATCAGTTACATCTTGACTCGGAGCACAACACCAGCTGATTTTAGTGAGGTTAAAATGTTGTTCGACAAAGTGCTTATATTGTCGTTGGACTGGGTCCAAAGGGTATCGACAATATAATCATAGGATGTCAGCATTTACAAACATCTGCACAACATTGCATTAATGTATTCCTGTATTGTATGATCTCCAAATGATTATGAACAGTGATACTGATACTGTATTTGTAAAGCGCTTTGAGAGTCATTGATAAAGCGCTATAATAAATATAAGGATTATTATTATTATACTGTGAACTTGTGACACAGTAATCCAGAGAATGTCAACAACAGGTTGTTTGTGTGCATGCGTTTCCTTCTGCTAGGATCTTGAAAAATGAATTCTGTGAAATAGATGGGTTCATTCTGTCAAATACTATGTGTAACGTTTAGCAAGGTTGTTGTGCCATCAATCAAGTGAATATATAAGTTACTAGGTTTCATGAATTCTTTGTGAATTAGGGAAAATTAAAAAGAAATGTGAGTATGTGAAATGCCAACACACTTATGATTGGGTGTCAGGAAGTGAACTCATCATGCAGTTAACCAGAGGTTATTGACCTTTCTGGCACGCGAGTCTTCCAAAAACAATACCGTTTCCAGCAGTTTGACCATAAGAAACATAACTAATAACTTTTAGAAGACATAACTATGCAATATCTTACATTACAAGTTGAAAGATCGGATAAGCTTGTAAAAAAATATACAATTGTGTGAAGCAATTCACTTTCCTCTCTTGTCAATCATTTCTTGACCACTTATCTGCAGTGGAATATCAACAATAGAAAAGTTGGATGAGGGTTATATTGCATTTTACGAGATCTTCTGTTGCGGTGTTCCTGTGATATAAACACACTTCTCTTGCGTAACTAAGTGAGTTGTTATTCTCCCAATGATGACATTAAACTTTAGGAGAGCCAGTTTGACAGGAGCACTCTGTCCTCTCAATGAACACTTAACTATATCTCAAAGATACATGTCGTTTACAAGCGGGGTCCTTGCCACCTGCAAATGACAAGTATTCATATTTTTATGAAGAGACAGTCAGTATTGTTCTCCTGCATGTCACACACCCGAAAGCAGGTTTTTATTCCACTCATGCCCCCAACAGTCTGATAAACAGCTGAATTAAGCCCCCCCCCGCTATCAAAGATTAACAATGGAAAACATGTGCAATACACCCCTTGATGTATATTTCTCCCACACATGAGATGATTATGCTGAAGTTCAAGAGCTGTTTGAGGAAGTTGTCCCCTGATGAAGTCCCCCGATTTCCTCTCTTGGCCTTCATTTGCTCCCACTCTGCCTCCCCCCTCTTAATCTGACAGATGCAGGTGTGGCGCTGTCCTCCTCCAACCCACTCAAGGAGAGGAGACAGAAGCTAAAGCAGAGGCTTGACATTTGTATAAGAAAGAGAACATGTGGGGACACATAACAAGTCGCTGAACTTGCCAATTACTCAAGTGGGATCATGCTCAACTCAATGATAAACCACAAATAGTCTGTGCTGCATGTTCAGCTTTAGTATTCCAGTGTCTAAAGGCTTCTTAAAATGGAAAGCACCTTCTGTTCATTCTTTTCCTCAGCTTTAAAACTAAACTGAAAGCATTGTTTGTTTACGTGATTGGTTGCTCCACTTGTGTTTCTCTCTGCTACCCACAGGACTCCTCACATACTAGCTCTGCTCAAAAGATACATTCTTCAACAACTTACATAAGTCAGACCTGTGGCACATAGGAAGGATTTGAACTATTTACATGTAATGTTAGTGTAAACAAGCCACCCTCTGGACGTATCTTCCAATGTATGCGCTTGTGTTTAATTTCTCCATACTGTCCTGTCAAAATTAAATACCAAAATAAGGTGGAGTCCTCTAAAAAAAATACTTCATTTTCTCTTGCAGACCTCTGGTAAGGCATCACTTCTTCCACTGAGGCCCATGCTGCGTCAAAGACCTTCACTGTGCTCAGCTGGGTAGTGCACACTGAGTGCCTGTGCCATGCTTCACAGAGGGGCTGACCGGCTAACAGATCCAGATTAAATAACGCCTCTGAGCCAAAAGTGCTGCTGCTGAGGTTGGAAAAGAGCTGATAAACTAATGAAGAGTGCTTTCACTGTCACTGTGGATGCTTCACAGCGATGAGTGGGTGTTTAGGACTGTTCTGAACCCCACAGATGTTTGTTCACAAGAGAAGTCAGTGCTCTCTTTTACTAAAACGGTGTGGGTATGCGTGAAAACAAAGAATATAGGAAGAACATAGGATAAAGTGGATCTCAGCAAGAGGATGTCAGCCGTCCTCGAGTACAATGAATGATTATTTTATAAACAGGTAGACCCTTTTATCTGAAATAAAATCAAATATGTGATAACTCTGACAGAGGATCGACCACATACTGTAGTTCAGTTCACACAATCTCAGCAATGTGAAGCATCTACAGGTGATCAGGAGTTGTTCACAACTCTATCAGGATATATTCTAAGAATGTTGACATATGATACATACAGTCCTTTTGGTGTGATTGACATCTAAAAACCAACACAAAAAAAGAAAATGTATGTTGTATTCCTAAATGGACTGTATTTTAAAAAAGGGACACACTTGTAACCGTTCCTTGAGAACACGAGTGATCAAGTGACATTTAAAACGTAGATAGTCAAGAAACATTTCAAACATAACTCAGTGTTACTGAACTTGGCAACAGGTGAGAGACTTATCATTGAAGTTTGAGGCGATTATAACATCTAACAGGGTTTATCATGGCATGGTCCTTTTACAGGTGCCTCGTGTCTCTGAAATTACACTCACCTTGTAGACCTTTCCAAACGCACCGTCTCCCAGCTCGCCAATAATCTCCCATAAATCGTTTGGGTTGATGTCCCGGTGAACGTGCTCATACTGCTTGACTTTCTTTTTCATCTCAATAGTAGGCAGACGGAGTATCTTGCTGAATATAGCGAATGCCATTATTGACAATGCAACAACATCTACCTTAAAAAAAAAAGTATGATCAGGCTCTACGCAGAGAGCATTACGCACACAGAGAAGCGCAGCCCGTCAAAAAACAGTCAAAACGCAGAATTACTAGTCTGCACTTCCCGCGTCCGAGAGAAAAAAAGGGTAAAACAAATTCAGAGAAGTTATTCTACGCAGTCCATGAGTACCAGGTGCTCTGAAGGCTCTGCAGTTAAAATCCCATTCACAAAGTGCTGAGGACGCGCGCTGACCACCTGCCGCTGCTAACACGATGGAGTAACCGCCCGCCTGTCAGCCTGCTGGGCAACTTGTTGCTTCCGACTGGCCGAAAACGCCCCACCTTGTAACGCAACAACCCTCCCACTGCCGTCATGGAAATGTAGTTGCTTTCAAAGAACATGCAGTCGTCACTATCGCACCGATGAGGTAAAAGGACTGCATGTCCGGGTTGTTGCTGGGCGTGTCCTAAAACAGCTGTTCCATTAACACAAATAAACCACTGTGGAATGTAGTTACTGACTAATAGTGATCCAATTGTGCTGTTCTTATATACACTGCATCACTACAGGCCTGATGTGTAAGGCTATATTAGTTAGGCCTATACGTTATCGGTTTTATTACATAACAAAAATGTGAAACTCTGGCTTTTCATAAAATATCAATGAATAAAAAACTAAAACAAAAGATAAGAAATGATTGAATGATTAATTTGTTTCATTTTAATTTACCTGCACTGTTTTTCTCTTTTCATTCAGAAGACATGCTGGTTCAACAGACAGTGCTATGGCTCCCTCTAGTGGCGCAGTCCGCTCAGTGAACTGGTGCGTGTGGAAAACTGCACAGATACAGACAGACATAGCAGTTTTACCAGGGACTGCTTATGATGAATACATAAGTATTGTTAAAATGATTGACAGATTTTTTGAAAGACATATCTTAATAATCGTTTAAATCTTTAATCAAGTAAGATGTCCAACATTCTTAATGTTATACTTCCCAAATGTCATGAATTGTTGTTTTCATGGGTCATATTTGATAGTAAAAATAAAAAAAGCACAACCAATTTCAAGATATTACCTTAGACTTTTGAATAATATCAATATGTTCTTGTGATAATAATAAAAAAATCAATTAGCCCTACAGTATATGATTACAACATCATGCTGACAGCTAATTGTCTGTTTGAATAGTTTTTTTGGTCTAATCTTTTTAAAATTGCATTTCTGCTAAATAGAAAGGAATATGATTATATAAAATATTTTATTGAGAGAACTTCAGACTTAAATAAGTTTTCTTTAAGTCTGGAGCTTCTTTTTTTGTACCTTATAGCAACTGAGGAACTTCTGTATAATATTACAAATCAGCAAAGGCATTTGAACAAACATTCTAAAATAGTCAGTGGAGAGAAATGGTCTATTCTATTGCGCTTTTGTTTATTAACATCACATTAATCCCCCCTCAGTCTTCGTTAATCAGTTTAACTTAAACACTTTAGTATTTGTATATAACAAAATTAAATGGAGGGGTGAAGTACGTTTTGATATCTTTGAGCAACGTATCCGATGTGCAGTTTTGTGTTATCAACCTCAGGTGGAAGAAGAAAACATGTGAGTTAAAGTCTGGGAAGTCAATTTCTGAGGAGTGCCTGATCCGCTGTTCTCTGTACAAATGATTGTTGTCAGCGAAATTAAATTCAAATCAATGCTGACATTAAGGAGGATGTCTTATTCTATCAGTCCATAAAGCCCTTCTAAAGGAAACTCATTGACCTTCATTTACCACCTAATTTGCATGAGTAATTTTCTCTCTGAATTCTATTATATGAAAAGATTAGCCAATTAACGGCTGAATGACCAATTATGGACATGAAGATTGGTTGAAGTGAGCGGTTTAAATGGGTTGGAAAACAGGATTTTGCATGTATTGTTTTTATTATTATCCATCATATATTAGGCAAATTTGTCTTATTTCCAACGTAATGCAAAATGAATCACTTTGTTAAACGTTCTCTTAATGTCACTTTGCACTCTTGATACAAAGTGAAAGAGAGATTTCATTCTGTAAATCCCTAGAGCCTGCAGTAAAGAGACAAGCTCATGCAAGTCCACACTGGCCCACAGAGGTTACTTATCCCTTCACTCTCATTACTTGCGATTGTGTTTGTACTTTGTACAGTTCCTATGACTACAAAAAGTGAATGAAGCTCCAGCGTGGTAACTTGATGCACTTTCTCTTCCTCTAGCACCCCTTGGATTCACATAATGTATTTCATATTTAAGTTATTAGAATAAATCAAATATGTATTTTATTGTTAGATGTAAGACAATGCAGTATTTTTGTTTTGTTTGTTTTTGATGCTTTCAATTATATGCTTATGTTTTTCTATACTACTCTGCTCTTGTGCCAAAAACATTCTTGACCAGTGGATGATGAAGAGCAGAGATCTTGAAGTAGACCTCTTTCACCTCTTAAAAAAGGAAAGACTGGACAATATTGCAGTCTGTATTGAAGGCAACTAACAAGCTTTTGTACAATATGCTATCATATACTTATATCAGAATAGAAGGCATTTCCATAAAGTTTATTATGTGTTTCCTCAGTCTGATTCCACGGTAGTTACCATAGATTTAGTCTTGCGTATTTTAGTTATTGCCCATGCTTAAGGAAGGACTGTATAGCTGTCAGACAGTAATATTAATATCTCAGTATCCAGGGTAGCGCTCCAGCACAGCACAGTCATAGATTGTGAACACCAAGTTCTGAAAAAAAATCAAATAGATGTTTTTAGTTAAAACAAGATATGATTTAGATATTTGAATGCAAAGTTTTTATTGTTGGCAGTAGCTCAATTTCAAATGCAATTAAAGTTGAATGCATTGTTATCTGAAATTAAACATTCTAGTAAACAGAAAATCACCAATATGCGTGTGTATACTTATACCCACACATTGTAATTTCAGGCTAGTGTTGACATTAATTCTAGGTCCACCTTTTTCTGGTAATTAAGCTTGCTGAAATGACCGTAGTGAAAGTGATATAAAGCTGTTAATAAAAAAATAACCACAAACCAACAGGAGTTGTCTCCACAGTTCAGCAGAGAAGGCTCAAATATCCAGAGTGATCTGCATGTGTTCCATAATCTGAATCATAAACCCTGTTTAATCCCGTGATATGACCCACTGAGTGACCCATTAAATGTTTTTTCCTTTTCTGTTTTATGTTGTGCTGCAGTGGTGCAGACTTTGGCTCAGTGTACATGCAGTAGATAAAGGATCAGTTGTACCATTTTTTTTTTTTCTCTAAGTATAATGTTCCAATAACAAAATATAACTACTGTAGAGTATTGGGAATACAGGAACAACAATTGGGCATTTAATAAATGATGTTATATAAATACCTATTACTGTAAATCCTATGTACCTATGTTTTTAAGATTGGGATTCACCTTATTTTAAGATAAACAGCACAACTTCTACTAACAATACAATATAAACTATTACTACTCAAAAACCTCCTGTATCAACAAAAAAGGCACATGTTGAGGTCCATTAAAAATAGAGATAATGTAAAAAGAATAATTTCTCAGCAATCTTATTTAATGTTTGCATAAATGTATCTTTATATGTCAGATGTCAGTGCGATTCATTTGAAGCCTCTTACATCTACTGTCACTGCATGCTCATGCTACAGCCCCAATGGCAAACTATAAATACCTTTATATTCTGCAAGATGTTTTACTTTGTGTCCCCATATAATATATTGCTATTTGAGCCTCATTGTGTTGAATCTATTTGGACCATTTGTCGCATCTTACCCCGTGACATTTCTCCGACATGAAGATGAAGAGCTGTCTGAGAGTGTACCCCAGCTTCATCACTTCTCTGGTGTAAGCGCAGCGGCGGTCTCGCAGGCCTTCCACCAGGGAGATGTATGTCCTCATTTTGTGCATCACACAGGCATTCTGCCTTCAGCATGAGTAGCAATTAGTGTCTCAGTGCGTGATTTACAGCTTAGGTTTTCAGACAAAATACCACAGCTGTTAGTGTGGAAAAATGTTGGACAGTGATACTACTCAAAACAAAAAGTGATGGATGAACAACAACTAAAAGTATAAGATAAGAAAACAATTTTTTTTACCTTGAAATAAGTACATTTATACATGCCAATCATGTAAAATAACAAATACAATCTCGCATCATCAACACATGTGACAATCATGGGGAATTTAAAATCATACTTACATGGACATCAAGGTAGAGATCTGGCATGTGTGCCATGCAGTAAATCTGGATGCAAGGAAAACATATAATACATATAAAATTCAAGAATTCAGCATTGACAGGATAATATTATATAGTTCTTTAAACCTATCCATTATCTTAGAAATCACAGTTGCCAAAACAAACCCAACTGAAATGTGTCTACAAATTACAAGATCACTATTGTTTTGATTAGATTGGATTAAACTATATTGACGCATATTTGTATCTAGAAAATAAATGAAGGAATACTATCACTATCTGTCCAAAGTACAATAAATAAAAAAGCACTATACTGAAAACATCACAGAAAATGTTTACACAAAACAATTTGAGAATATATGCTAAACCAAACTTTAGTGTCCAATGTAATCGATATAGAGCAAACATGCAGCAGCTGACTTACTTTCATGGCCCCTCTTCAGATCTGCAGCATCTAGGTGAGATCTCGCACCATGCTCAGCACCTTACTGTAGCATGTGGGGGGGGAAGAAAGGGTAGCTTAGTACCAGAGGCACAAGAGACGAAACAAGAAACAAGTGTTTAAAGATCGCCATGACTCCCTGACACCTACTTCACTAATTGAAACTATGTTTGTTTGTGAACTGATGCACACACGCAGCCACGTATGCCTGTAGACAGATTACAACACACCCTCTGTTTACTCCAAAATAATTATGCAACTGCAGGGGATTGACAGGAGACAACCCATTGTGTAAGATGAGACGGACGGAGAAAGCAAAAAAAAAGGCTAGAGAGTAGTGTGAGCTGTACATTTTTGTCAAAGATCTCTATACTGGAAAGACATACATTCATAATAATCTCAGAAATGAAGGGATATTCGGCAAGTTATTTTTTATTTCAGAGTGTAAGTTGTTGAATAAGAAGTCAAATTTGAATTTACTTTAGTAAATGTTATGAATGGGTGAAGCAGGTAGGACTCAAATGCAGAATTTAATGAAAAGCGAGCTTTATTAAATAATAAAAGCTGTGGCAAAAAAGGCAGTATCCAAAAAATCCAAAACAAACGAGCAGCACAAGGAACATGGACCGTGGAATAACATGGAGGGGAAACAATGAACCGACATGGAACACAGGGGAAGACTAGACTAAATACACAGAAGGGTAATCACAGGACAAGACACAGCTGGGCAGGGGAGGGAGAAACACAAGGGCAACAGGTGAACACAATAAGACAATCAGACACACAAGGGAAACTAACGACAGGGCTCCTCCCTGTCGTTAGTTTCCCTTGTGTGTGACCAGACAAAACACAAGAAGGAAGACAAAACACCGAATGAACAGACCTACAAAACCCATAACCAGACAGACAACACTAAAACCGTGACATAAACCTAGGAGTGTGACAGTAAGATTATCAACACCACAGTGTAGAAATAAATGCTCCAAGTCATGCTTTTACTTCACATGTCAAATTGTATACGCAAACATACTCGAAATGCAGAAAAGACCCTTTTAGAATATTTTCTATTGTGGTATTGTAATATGTAATATAATCATCAGTGATGCTTTACTGTCTAAATCATTTTAACCTTGGTGAACGTGGGCCTAATATTACATTATTTATAGATAGCTGAGTAGTTTGTACATTTTCCCAAAATGATCAAATGCAAAAAAGTCAAAAAATTGCATTTATGTGTTAAATACATTATCATTTTTCATCGGAAAAGTTAAAATGTCTCAACTTAATACATTTGACTGTGTAAAAATACAATCATTTCCGATTATAGTCAAGAATAGTAAATGCTCTTTGTTACTTTCCACTAGTCAATATTAGGTTTCATATATTTGATCTCTTAGTATTTGTACCACAATTATAAAAAAAAACATGACAGTGACTGTAGTTTACCAGTCTCTAGATAAATCTCTAAATTAAAAATACATTTAAAATGAAACTGCTGCATGTTTTAAGTGTCTTTGACATGTTATTTGCCGCTGTTTGCATTTATATTTGAGGCATATTGAGTTTTCACATTTTAACTAAATGTGTCATATTACCCAAACTGCCAAGCCAGGAAGGATCCAGACAGCCCTGAGGCGGAAAAGAGACCAGATCATTCAAATGTTCGACCTTAATATAGAAAAATAACAGCTTTAATAGCCTGTACCCTGATACACGTGCTCCATAATCTATCATCTCTGCATTGGATAGGGGAGTGTGGTGTTGAGACCCCGACTGTAATATTGATCATGGCAGTGATTTATGCTGTTAAATATGTTCCATTAATACCGTTGCTGTATAAACACCAGGTGCTGTCATATCCTGTTATGTCTTTTTTTCTCACTAGATGGGGCTAATTTCACAGAGTTAAACACCTTACATCTTCATGAGCAGTCCAGCATGCTTAAGTGTCATGTTGAAATTTAGCAAAGAAGTGTATTTTCTTTTTACAAGCAAAATAATATCCTCAATTAGGACAACATTGGCACACGTTAAGTGTCTGTACTGTGTTTCTCTCCAGGTGTGATATGACACTGGCATCACTCATCTCATCTAAAAGAGGAGTACACCCCCTGATGCCGCCAAACGCACAATACAGGAGATGAGTGATGCTCGTCACCTCTCACAGCCTGTGTTGATAGTTTGAGGTCTGTCCCCTTCCTCTGTATGAAGATGGATGGCCCACACCGAGTGTGCCCTGGCATGACGGAGAGGCGTTAAGAGGAAGAAAAAGTGCAGCGTGGGCTGTAAGCATATCTCTGGTCCCACAGTCCCACCACTCAGCCGTTCTCCTCTCGACCTTGGCCTACTCAATTAACAGGGGACACGGGTGACAGTCCTTGTAATGGAAGGATGTGTTTTACAGTTAGTAGTTAATGGCCATGGAAGGTAATGAATTATTAGAGATTGGACTACAGGAATCTATCCCTAATGACAGAGAATTCCAATGCGGCAAATCCATATTATGGTTTTTAAGACCATAGATATTCATTACATATATCAGGTGACTCACATGTTTTTTTTATCTTTTCCTCTGTATTTGAAAATGTAGGCTCATGTATGGAGATCATCTTATAATTGAGGTGTAATACATCTGTTAAGTTGTAGAACTCTATCTCGATAACATATTTTCAAAATAATAGGTCATAATGATATAATCCTACATTTTATGTAAGTATTGTAGGCCCAATGTATGGTAAGGCAAGGCAAGTTTATGGATATAGCACATTTCAACACAAGGCAATTCAAAGTGCTTTACAAAAAACGAAAGACATTAAGAAAATGGCAAATCAGTCATTAAAAAGAAAAGATAATAAAAGAAACATTAAAAGAAAAAATACATGGATAAAAGTTACAGTGCAGTTTAAGATGTGAATAGTTCAATTAAAATCAGCGGCAGAAAGAAAAGTCTTTAGTCTGGATTTAAAAGTAGTCAGAGTTGCAGCGGACCTGCAGTTTTCTGGGAGTTTGTTCCAGATATTTGGAGCATAATAACTAAACGCTGCTTTACCATGTTTAGTTCTGACTCTGGGGACAGAAAGCTGACCAGTCCCTGAAGACCTGAGAGATCTGGATGGTTCATAATTTAGCAGTAGGTCAGAAATGTATATTTTGGGCCTAAACCATTCAAAGCTTTATAAACCAGCAGCAGTATGTTGAAATCTATTCTTTGACACACAGGAAGCCAGTGTAAAGACTTCAGAACAGGAGTAATGTGATCCACTTTCTTAGTGTTAGTGAGGACTCGAGCAGCAGCGTTCTGAATCAGCTGCAGCTTTCTAATAGATTTTTTAGTGAGACCTGCAAAGACACCATTACAGTAATCCAGTCTACTGAAAATAAAAGCATGGACAAGTTTTTACAAATCCTGCTGTGACATTAGTCTTTTAATCCTAGATATGTTCTTTAGGTGATAGCAGGCTGATTTAGTAACTGTTTTAATGTGACTGTTGAAACTCAGGTCAGAGTCCATGACTACACCTAGATTTCTGGCTTTATCTGTTGTTTTGAACATTGCAGGCTGAAGCTCAGCACTAACTTTTATACGTTCTGCTTTGGCTCCAAAAACCATTACCTCAGTTTTATCTTTGTTTAATTGGAGAAAGTTCTGACACATCCAGTCATTGATTTGTTCAATGCACTTACTCAGTGTTTGAATTGGAGCATAGTCTCCTGGTGAAATTGTTACGTAAATTTGTGTGTCATCCGCATAGCTATGGTAACTTATTTAGTTGTTTTTCATTATGTGAGCCAGTGGTAGCATGTAGATGTTAAAGAGAAGAGGCCCCAAGATGGAGCCTTGAGGTACCCCACATGTCATATTTGTCAACTCAGATGTGTATTTACCTATAGAAACAACGTTTTTTCTGTCCTTTAAGTAGGATTCAAACCAATTTAGAACTCTTTCCGAAAGTCCCACCCAGTTTTCTAGTCGGTCGAGTAATATGTTGGGGGGGGGCACGAGGTTGAAACAGCATGGACAACAATGTGCCTGGCTGAAAAGCCTTCGAGCAGAGTGGCAAAACAGTATTGCTGTAGGGGGTGCTGTGCTAAAGCTGATCGTGACCTCTGACTCCATGCTGACACCATGAGAGGAAATAACTGCCTGCAGAAATAAATAAGGTGGAGTATTTTTGAGGCAATGCATATTTTAAAGTGACAGGCATATACTTTTTTTAAGCTAAAAGTGCATACATTATCTGATTATGTCACTCAACCCTCATTTGGGGCTCTAATGTAAGCAAGAAAAAATCACTACAGGGTATTTTTAGTGACTCTGGGGCCCTTAAAGTGAACTTTAACTATGACAGGAACACTCGTTTACTTGACTTTATTTCCAAAATTAAATATTCAAGTTATAAACAATAAGGCGTAATATATGTGGAATCTTTGTAGAAATGCATCACAGATTACCATTGTTTAGCTAAGTGTATAATAACGACATGGGAACCCCCAGTCGCCCGATCCCACAGCAGAGCAGCCTGACCAGCCCGTGAAACGTGCCTCTCCAGGCGCACGGTGCTGGCCAGCAGCGCATTACACAGGCGGCGATGTGGAGGTCAGTCGCTCATCAGTGCCGAGCAGTTTCCCCCTTAAACCCCTATCTCTACTCGTCGTCCAGAAAACAAACGGGATTTCTCATCTTACTCCATCGGTGCAATCCCGCAAGTCACGTCTCGCTGTGTGGTTTTCATTTTTCGGGTGGCAGGTGTCCCGGTGCGTAGTCGTCCTCACACCGGACAAGTGATGCTCTGAGCTGCGCTGTTGCTGCGCTGTCGCCTCGCATCTCTGCAGCAAAGCGGATAGGGAAATGGTGCCAGGCTCAACTCTCCGGCGGCATTCAGAGGTAGGTACCTACAGCTGCACCCCTGCATACATGCACACAAGGTGGGATACTTTCTAGTCAATGCATGTTTGTCCCATTTGATCAGATAACAGAGGCTCCGAGCACAATGTCCTCTGCATGGAGCTCAGCACTGCGTCTCCACGCACTACTTTTTGAATATTGAATTTAACCCAAAATCGATACACATATATTACTGTGGTGAATGACCTTATCATATAGTCTAGGAAAGGCATACATGGAAGGGTTTCCCCTTGCGGATTGATTGTTGCAACGATGACTTGAAGTTTGTCTTTTTAACCCTCAAATGCATCTCAGTTACTCATGGCAGTCATTCATTCTCCTGTTAGATATTATTATGTCATCCAGTTTAAAATTATACCATTACAAACCAAAGCTATACATATTGTCATAAGATATTGGAAAAACAACAAAAAATGTGGCAGCCTGAATTCTTATATTCTTATTAATTGTATGTTTTGTATTTTTTTGTAATGGACTCATGAGGCAGCAGAGTTCCATTTTTGTGTCTCTAACAAAGCGTAGTAACTATCATAATCTCACGTCCTGAAGAGGGTAGCCTGAGGGATCCCATTTACAGTACACAATGCCAGCAAACTATAAATCAAAAAGCCTCCCATTTTTGTTCCCCTAATGGGAAAACTGTTCATGCCATTCATCACACATGCACTGCAGAAGGTGCTCCACTGGGATGAGATTATGATAAAGATATGAAAACATAATAATTGATAAATGACGGATGAAGTAAAGAAGGAAGGAAAGGAAGGGGACCTGTACAAATAGAAATGAGGGTAATTTCCCCTCCTCTTTGCTAATCAAGTTGATTTCTAATCAAGTCCTTTGCATTAATTAAAATACCTGCTATCACAGGTATTTTAAGTTGGCAAGCATGTGTTTTTCTTTTTGTATCTTAATTAAACATAATGTGTCAGTCTTTCCATTTATCATTAAAAGCTGTGTCATTAATGTCTCAGAGGCTCTACCTTTCCACTTGTCCTCCCTCCCTCCCTTCCCTCCTCCCTCCCACCTTCACCCTGCTGATGGTGTCATGTTTTCCTGCCTCCCCTCACAGGTTAGACTCTCACTCATCAGAGGGTCAAAGCCACAAACACATCACCCCCCCACCTCCTGCCTGGCGAGGGTCCTCCTTCTGACTGCATCCATCTGAACTGCAGTGAGGACAGACGGGAAACTTACACAGTAGTGGAACTACGTGTGAGTGTGTGTGTCAGCGCCTCAGTGCCTCTAGTGTTCCCTCTAGCCCTCCACTGTGTGTGTGCAATGAGGTGTGTGTGTGTCAAGGTGGAGAGTTAAGAAGACAGGACCTGTTCAAGTCAGCAAAGTCTGCAAGTTCGTGTCAGGGCTGAGCAGTCCATGCACGTGAGACTCTGTGTGATTGTTTGTGAGTGTGTGTGTGAGGGGCTACTGTTGACCAGGCAATGATTGCGTCTCAGAGGGAGAGGCCGTTCGATGCTGAGTTGAGCTAAGGGAGCAGAACAGGAGAATCTGTAAGAGGAGCAGCCATGGGGCTCGGACAGTCCAGCAAGGCTCCGGTCACCGAGGAATCAGACGATGGTGAGTAACTTTAAATATTCTTATACGACTTTCCTCATTTTTGCATCTTTGTTGCTCTACTTTTGAGCTCCACCGTTGACTGCCTCATCCAAGGTTGTCCATCTTTTCTGCAGCCTTATCAATGTGTTAAGCTATTCCTATTAGCTAACAAAATGAAGTGCACTTACAGTAAATGCTCCTGACGGATGTAATGCTGATGAGGCCTGCCACTACTCTTCCTCAGCAAATGGAAAAGAAGGAATACCCCTTGCTGTAGCCAAAGTTTGACTTTGATGTGGCCACAACATTATATATGAGGCAATAGAATATAATATAATCAAAAGTTGATTAAGATATCCACGAAATGCTTCTGGACATGTTTCAGTAATGTTAGCTTTTGGCTTCATCTTTATAATTCCTGAAATTGCCATGAATCTTGCGAGGCTATTATTTTAATTTTTTTGAGCTTTTAAGTCAGCATTAAAATGAGTTATAACTTTGATTGGCACAGCTCTTGGTTTACATGTATGTTCCCTTTTCTTGGTGACCTGAGTAGATAATAAAATGTGAAATGTATTGATTTGCGATTTTGTCTCTGAAATTTATTCCACCGGCTTCCCCCAAGGACTTCAAATAAGTCAGTGTTACATGAGTCAGTGATTTAGTCTGGAGTGAGATAGCTTCCCCAGGTGTGTCCTTACTGTATATATGTTTTCTTTGTATCTGGTATCCTAAATGACCTGATGCATGTGTCTTTTTATAGAGTTGTAATATCTGTGTTTTTGGCAGTGTTATATTTCATTTAAAAAAAGGTCTTCTGCTTAAATAAGCGATTTAGTATTGTTAGTGGCATTTTCTTTAACCACAACTGTGTCAAATAGCAGCATCCCATGGTGAGGAAATTCATATTTTCTCTTTTTTACTGGAGGCAACCTCTATGAAATCCTTATCCACGGTTAACCTTGCTGCTTGGTAATTTTGCGGGCTGTTTTGCAAATGTCACTCACAACACAGTGTCTCTGAAGTCTGAGCTAATGCAACAGTGAGTGCACCTTCCTGACTTCTCTCTAAAAGAAAAACAGCGTGGGTGATTTAACCGAGGGCAGGAAAATAATAAACAGACCCATCGTTTAGATTATAAAAAGCCCTTCTCACAGTATTCCCCTCACTGATGAAAGTCCCGCAGACACAGGCCGGGTTCTCGTAGTGAGGTCAGAGGAACCGGGCAGGTTAACATCGTAGACATCACCCTCTGAGTAGCAATAAAGATGCAAATTGAGTTTTCACTTTACACTTCAGGAACAGTGGTGGATCGTTTGTTTGTCAATTCAACAGTGCACATTAATAAATAATGGCATTTTAAAATATATATTATTACCAAATGTAAATGCTCCGAGGGTAGCTCACGGTGATTTTCATCTGAAGTTTCTGTGCACCTGACAGCTTTAATTACAGTTGTGGGTAAAGCTATTAAAAACATTTTACTTATTTACAAGGATGGTTGAGCCCTCCAACCCTTACTTGCAGTTGAGATTGTGGTTGCATATCAAAGCTCCACTAAAGGACAGGTCTGCAAAAATGTGGCACCCTCCCATATTTCACATTCAAAATATCAGTGTTGATTTTAGAACATATATGACTTGAATAAATACGGATGAGGATTAAGGCCACGTGTTAATTTTTCTTTTAGATCTGACCACAAGAGATTTTTTTTGGTTTAATTATTGTCAGAATTGTTATTCTTTCATCAGAAATCCGATTTGTTTAATACATTTTTCTGACTTCTCAGAAGTCTGACTGTCACTTTGGGTCAGATCTAAAAAAGATTATTACATCTGGCCCTCCTCTTTCATAAATAAGTGGGAAATTCTGATAAATTAGTTATGCCCCTTACTTTTCGTGTTTGTAATAATGTATATATATGTTTGTATAATCTAATTGTGTCTAAAAGGGGGTAAACAAATCAAATTGATGTCATATGCCACCTAGACATGTATTTCACAGTAAACGCAGCAGCAGAAAAGTTATCCAAAAATAACATTTTTAGAATAAGTTATTGCTATTGGATGGTACAGACAGACTGCTTTCCTTGCTGGAGTCAGTGATGCATATGTTGTGGTTCAAACTCTGAGTAGATTTACAGAGAGGCATGTGCATGAAGGTGAACTCTGTCAAGACATGTTTATCTCCTCTGAGAATGATGTGTGTCCCACATGTGCTCCCCCATGTGCCACATACGTTTTTCACCCTGTGAGCAGGAGGGTCTGGTTAATGGACAGACCTTGTTTACTGCTGATCATGCTTTATTCACATCACCGTGGCACATCGACCCATGGGCTCTGTTTCAGTTGTCAGAGCAACAGCATGAGCGCTGATGTCCCCATGTTGGTGGGTCCTTAAGTGATTTACAGGCGTCAGTGAGAGAGGGGGGGGGGGGGGGGGGTGAGAGAGAGAAAGAGAGAGGCAAATAGAGTGAGACCGTGCGTCCACAATGAGACGGCTAATTTTGAAGACGTGATTTATGTTTACCGCACAGAAACACTTAAACAAGAAAATAATGGATAAATCAACCTTTCTTTGTTCTATACAACAACACCGTGCATCACAGTCAAACTCTGGTATTGAGGCTGAGCTAGTTTTACTCTTCTTAGTCCCCTTCTGCTTTCTGTAATCACCTTTTCTTTACTTTATACGGACTCATGATTTATTTGCCCTTCATTTACATATTTTTCTGTTTCTGTACATCTGAATTACCACGAACAAGTGCTTTAAGGGTCATTAAGCTTCCTTTCAAACCATGCAAACGCATTGCTGCATCGAGTCAGTCAATCACTTTATGATTGAGGAGTTTTGAAATATAAAAACAAAGACATGAGCCACCGTATTGCAGTGGTCCTTCACTAAGATGAACATAAAACACTTTAGTTTACTTAAAGCTGATCCATTCTTAACAAAAAGTACCAAATGTGTATTCCACCAATGAAAATAGAAAACATCTGTTGAGATACTTTTACTAAATTAAACCAAAAGTTATTTTTGTTGTTGGTTTTCAAATATGTATGTCTTCTGTAGGGATATGTCTGTGCCTGGGAGTGCAACAATCAGAGTAAAGAAGTAAAATTGTATCGATGGACTGTCTTACAAATTGTTGTTTTTCTATGTTATTTTTTGACAATAAGAACAATTGTTCTCATTCATAACACTCCGTTCGATGTCTCACTATGGGATGCGCCTCAACGCGTATGCAAACATAAGCATCAATCTCATTACGCCAATCCTGATTGGCTGGTGATCTTGACGTCAACGTCAGGGAATCCACCCACCCTTTAAGTAGCTTGCGCTTTGACGCAGCGTCATTCAAACACCTCTTCTCGCTTCAGAGCACATCTCGTTTTATCAGTAACCGGGCTAGCTTAACGGTCCACAGACTGAACCCAAGCTAACATTCGGTCGACGGGCGCTTGCCGGTTACTTTTTTGCTTTGCAAGAAGATTGAGCAATATTAACACACCAGTTAATATTGGAATCTGCCTCGCCGTTCTTTCTGTCGAAATAACGGTAAGGTTTGATTTTTTTCTTCAAGCTAGTAACATACCTGTTGCTAGTTTGTTCTTCCCTCCACACCGACACCACGGTAAAGAGGATGTTCTCTTTTCTCTCTCACACCAGAGGAGACAGAGATAAAAAAGGTATTAACACACCAGTTAATATTCTTTAAAGAGTAAAATCTACACCGTCGCTTTTTTTCCTTTTGGACTAACGGCAAGGTTAGATTTTTTTTCTCAGTAACGTACCTGTTACTAGCGCGTCCACTCCACGCCGACACCCCGGCGATCGAAGATGGACCCTTCTCTCCCTCACACCAGAGGAGTCAGGGACTCGGAGGCTCGGCTATGCGGCTGCGGGTTTAACATTTCAGGCACAGACTCACACCAGGTCTGCTCGTCCTGCCTCGGGAGGCTATCGATAACCCCGGCTCGTGCGGGCATTGTACCCGCTTCACCATGAAGAGCCTCCGCCGACGGTTAACATGCCAAGCTAGCTTGTCGGGAAAGGACTCCCTCATGTCCGCTGATTCGCCGTCTGGCAATCAAGACATGGTGGCGTCCGCTGCAGAGATTGAGCCCCGCGCTGTGTCAGACTGGGGCTCAACAACAGCGACAGCCGCTGAACCGGAGCCCCACGCCGCTTCAGGCTGGGACCCGGTGGCGGCAAGAGCCGCGAGAGCGGAGCCCCGCGCTGTGTCAAGCTGGGGCTCCCAATTGGACCTCACCATGGTTCCACCCGTGGAGGATGTCCTGGAGTTGGACTACATGGAGGACGAAGAGGATACCTCTGAGTTCCTCCTATCTGACTCAGATGGGGATGACATCTTCGTTTCATCGGCTCAGGCTGCTAAGCCGGGAGTGATGTCCGCTCCCCCGGGCGAGAGCACACCAGCTTCGCCCGTCCTAAGCATGGACTTGCAGGCCGTGTGTCACCGCGCTGCGTCCAGGCTGGACATCCCATGGCCTGAAGCGGCCAAGGAGACCTCCAGATCTCGCTACGAGGGGAAGAACTTGCCCCAAGCAGCGAGGACGAAGAGGCAGCTCCTTCCAGTCTTTCCAGAGATGCTGGACGAGGTGTCGGTCTCGTGGAGAACCGCTGGTGGCAGCCCACCTCCAACCGAGGCTGGCTTCGACACCAAGCAGGAACCCCATGCTACCGACAAAGGCAGACCGTTTCCAGTCAGCGATGACCGAATAGGCCTATAAAGCTGCAGCTTTGTCCGCCAGGGCTCTCAACGTCTCCTCGCTGCTGACCACCTACCAGGCAGAGCTTTGCGAGGACATGTCGAGCAGACCTGAGCCTGCCGTGTGGGACGAGATTGCAGCGATTACGGACATTTGCCTCCGTGAGCCACCTGGCTCTCTCCTGGACCACCATCATTCCGATGGTGGTACAGGAGAGAGCCAGGTGGCTCAACCTGACCAACCTTCCAGACCGGGAAAAAGAGGATGTTCTGGACATGCCTATTGTTCCCGAGGGCATATTTGGCTCCGCTCTAGCTTTAATGCAGCTGAGGTGCGAGTCAAAAAGGAAGGGAGACAAGGCTCTCCAGCTCTGTCCCCCCGAAGGGTCCAGCCGCCACCTCCAATGGTCCCGCGGCAGGCCTTCACCCAAGCTGTCTCACGTACTGCCCGGTTCAAAATACCGAAGCAGCAGAGACCGCAGCCCGTCCCGGGTCCCCAGCCCAGGCACGAGCTGGCCAAGAAAATCTCCGGTCCCGGCAGCGGCCGCTCAGGCGCAGCCTACCCAGGTTTTCAGCCACCAGGCGAGGAATAAGAAGCGGGCGGCCTGACAGCCTCCTCTCCTCTCCTCGATGAAGGAGCTGGAAGTTCCCTGTTCCCCAGCTACAGAGCACGTTCCAGTGTTGGATGCTCATGTGTTTTCTGGGTGCCGCCATGCCCCCATCTTCCCGCCGCCTCGAGTGATGCCAGAACGTCATCCTCAAGTTCGTGCCATCAGGGAAATGGACTTAACATCAAAGACAGCAAGTTCCGCTGCCTGTTTAAGTCACACAAACACATGTCATCATTGTTGTTTCAAAATAAATCATTTTCCACTGTCGTTTCCAGGCTTGAAGCCAAGGGTGCAGTCAATAAAAATGAAAAGAAAAACAATAAACAGTCTGTCGTCTGCCCCTCTTTTGAGAGCGGCTACGGCCTCTCTCAAAAGGCGGACAATAGACGGGATTGTGAAGGCACCACCGCCACGCGCATGCGCAGTGTCGGCCGGGGTTGTCAACCTGGGGTACCACCGTGTTCAGACACTAGAGGGCCCCATAACACAACAAATAGAGACACTGAGGTGTGACATCTCCGCTCGCTTTGAGAAGCGACAAGTGGAGGATGCTCACAGATTCTGCTTGGGTTTTCAAGACAGTAACACGGGGCTACAGGCTCCAATTCGCTGTCACCCCCCTCACTTCTCTGGCATTCTGTATTCACAGGCCCGGGGAGAGTCGGCCCATATTCTAGAGCAAGAGATTTTCTCGCTGCTAGAAAAGAAGGCTATATCGATAATACCCGCCGAAAAGAGTCAGAGCGGCTTTTATTCCAAGTATTTCCTCGTTTCCAAATGGGGAGGGAACGGAATTCGGCCTATACTAGATTTGAGAGCTCTGAACAAATATCTCAAAAGATACAAATTCAGAATGCTCACTCACACATCTCTGTTGCGTCTCGTGCGCCAAAACCACTGGTTCACATCAGTCGACCTGAAAGATGCGTATTTCCACATCCCAGTATATTACCCACACAGGAAATATCTGAGGTTCGCCTTTCAGGGTGTCTGTTACGAGTACAGAGTACTTCCCTTCGGTCTGTTTCTCAGCCCGCGAGTGTTTGTACGGTGTACGGAAGCCGCGATAGCCCCGTTGAGACAACAGGGTATTCGCCTGGCAACTTATCTGGACGATTGGCTCCTTCTCGCAAGTCGGAGCAAGAGGCTATTACGCAGACGAATGTCCTCGTAAAACACCTGCTCAACCTGGGTTTTGTAATAAACACAGAAAAGAGCATGTTGTCTCCAGCCCAGACTGTACTCTTCCTGGGCCTACGCCTGAATTCGGTGCCCTTTACAGCCCGCTTGTCAGCAGAGAGAGTGAAAGCCTTCAGGCTTGCCTCGCTCATTTCCAGCCACGCAAATATGTTCTCTTCAGATCATGTCTGTGGTTGCTGGGGCTCATGGCGTCAGCCATTCTGGTGGTACGACTGGGACGCTTACACATGAGGGAGTTTCAGCGCTGGGTAGCTGCCCTCAGATTGGACCCCGCGCGTCATGGCGCACGGAGAGTGATGGTCACTATGAAATGCGTAATGGCTCTGCGCCACTGGCTACACCCGACTTTTCTAGTACGGGGCGTACCTATGGGTGCTGTCCTATCGCGGAAGGTGGTCACCACAGACGCATGTCTGACGGGCTGGGGGGGTATATACAAAGGTCGACCTGTGAGGGGTCTCTGGAGACCTCCAACGGTCACACATACATTATCTGGAGCTTTTAGCGATGTTCCTCACCCTGAAACGCTTTCTGCCTTTTCTCAGAGAACATCATGTCCTTGTGAGGACAGACAACACGACCACAATAACGTATATAAACCGCCAAGGGGGTTTGCGTTCTCTCCAGTTACACATGCTGGTACGCAAACTGATCTTATGGAGCTGCGGACGTCTCCTCTCTCTGAGAGCGACGCACGTACCAGGAGTGATGAACATCGGGGCGGATCTGCTGTCCAGAGTTGCACCACTATATGCAGACTGGACTCTACATCCAAGGATTGTGAGTCAGCTGTTGGTGCGTTACGGCCGAGCCACGGTAGATCTGTTCGCATCAAAAGAAAATGCTCAATGTCAGCTGTTCTTTTCAATGAGCGATTTAAACGCACCGTTAGGCATGGACGCGCTCGCGCACGTTTGGCCTCCGGTCCTTCTGTACACGTTCCCATCCCTGGCTCTGATTCCCCAAACTCTGGCCAGAGTGAGAGAACAACGCCACACACTTATCCTGATAGCTCCGCACTGGCCTGCAATGTACTGGCTGGCGGAGATATATCAGCTGCTGTGCGGGCAGCTGTGGCAGCTCCCACTACGCAGGGACATACTGTCTCAGGCGGGGGGGGGGGGCGATCTTTCACCCACACCCAGAGCGCTTGGCACTATGGGCCTGGCCCGTGAGTGGTACAATCTGAATACAGTGGGTCTCCCTCAGAAGGTGATAAACACTATTCAGAGTGCAAGAGCTTCCTCCACCAGGTCTCTCTATGACTGTAAGTGGAGGGTGTTTGAGGAGTGGTGCCTTCAAAAAGGACACATCTCTTTTCAATGTCCTGTCGGGGTGATTTTATCATTTCTACAGGACTTAATTGATAAACACAGAGCTTTCTCTATGATTAAAGTGTATCTGGCTGCTATTGCTGCATGCCATGTGGGCTTTGAGGGAAAGACGGCTAGCCAACATCCTTTGGTCTGCCGTTTTATGAAAGGGGCTCGCAGGCTCCTCCCGGTTTCCAGGTCACTGGTGCCCTTATGGGACCTGGCAGTGGTTTTAGATGGGCTCACTCGACCTCCATTTGAACCCCTGGAAGAAGTTGACATGAAACACCTGTCACTGAAGACAGTGCTGTTACTGGCTCTGGCATCTGCCAAGTGAGTCAGTGACATTCATGCGCTCTCTGTACATCCTTCGTGCACTCAGTTTGCCCCGGGGCAAACGAGAGTGTTGCTGAAGCCCAACCCTGCCTTTATACCTAAGGTGGTTGGCTCATGTACCCCAATTGACATTGTGGCATTTCCTCCGCCGCTGTGTTCCTCTGAGGAACAACGGCCGAATTGGCTGTGTCCAGTTTGTGCTTTACGCATCTATATGGACAGGTCAAAAGAGTTTTGTTGTAATGACCAACTCTGTATATCCTGGGCTAACCCTCAGAAGGGCAAGCCCGTTACCAGGCAACGGCTCTCCCACTGGATTGTGGAAGCGATTGCTCTGGCTTATACGAGTCAGGGTTTGCAGGCACCAACGGGCCTGCGTGCTCATTCTACTCGTGGACTGGCTACATCCTGGGCTTTGCTCAAGGGTGTTTTCATCCAAGACATCTGTGCAGCAGCGAGCTGGTCCTCGCCGCTCACTTTTTTCCGCTTTTACAGGCTAGATGTCTCTGCTCCAAGTGTGGCCCGCGCAGTGCTGGGTCCTGTGTTAAGTAGTGTTAATTTAATTTAGTTTTAGTCTTAGTCCTGTGTTAAATTTCCTTTTTAGTTTTAGTCATATTTAGTCACCTTCATCCTATTTTTATTTAGTCAAGTTTTAGTCGACTAAAAGTCTGAGCATTTTAGTCTTAATTTAGTCGACTAAAACAGTTTAGTTAAGATTTAGTCGACTAAAAGTCTGAGCATTTTAGTCTTATTTTAGTCAAAGAAAACTAATTATTTTAGTCTACTTTTTGTCAATGAAAACTGTTGAGTCTTTTTTAGTCATCAGATTATATAGAACATTTCAGTCAAACTAGTCTAGCCAAAACCAATAATTTGTCATTTTAGTCAAACGTATTTCACAATAAGATTATATCTTGTCCTTATTTGATGAAAAACACAGGTTGAATGATTAAGAAGCTTTGCAGAGATCTGGTCAGGTTTGTGGTGTTTTTACCAGCTGTGGCCACATTGCTTCCCTTCTGATAAAACAATGCATTCGCTTTTTTTCTCCGCCTCATTGTAGTGAAAATGGGCCCAATACTGGGATTGGGAATCGTTTCTTTCTCCCAAGCAGTGGTGGCTTTAGACTTTTTCGTTGTAATTTTGACGGACAGGATTGTAACATTTCCGTCATAATCCATTATTACCCGTCGAGTGCACAATTTATCACTCACTCGCACTGACGGGGGGTATTCGGTTAACGCGAGTGCGACCACTGCTCCCAAGCCCTGTTGTTGCCATCTTATTTTCTGTTAAATAAGGTTAGTTAGACCATGAGTTAGACCTGAGTCTTCCTGACAGTTCATATTGTGCCGCTGCCCGGTGTAATTCAAATATACCACTGCGCGCAGCACAGACATACACAGCTGCTGCCCTGCCGCAGCACCGAAAATGGAACTGCTGGGAGAAAAACTGACTATCAGAGATGTAACGTTATCTTTGATAATATTTTGTCTCCTCATTTTTCGTCAACGAAAGTAAAGAGAAATTTTGGCATAGTTTTTATTTAGTAAACTACATTTTCGTTGAAGGTCGTTGACGAACATATTTCGTCATAGTTTTAGTCAACGAAATTAACACTAGTGTTAAGACAGAGTTCTGCCTGTTAAGTTCTGGTTGTTTTTGGTGATTTTCGAGATAAGCATGTCTAGCAATACGGGAGTTTCAATATCCCATAGTGAGACATCGAACGGAGTATTATGAATGAGAACTATAGGTTACTTACGTAACCCCAGTACTCAGAGTAACATGAAGTGAGATGTCTCACCAGACGGCCTTTCTTGCTAAGGCGAAGCGAGAAGGGGTACTTATTTTGAATGGCGCTGCGTTGTAGCGCAAGCTACTTAAAGGGTGGGTGGATTCCCTGACGTTGACGTCAAGATCACCAGCCAATCAGGATTGGCGTGATGACATTGATGCTTCTGTTTGCAAACGCATTGAGGCGCATCCCATAGTGAGACATCTCACTTCATGTTACTCTGAGGCCTGGGGTTACGTAAGTAACCTATAGTTTTCCTTTGGCCTTACTGCCACACAAACCTTAACCAAGCTTATGCCATAAGGCCCAAAAATACATTCGATATGGCATTTTCAGTTTGATCAACTATCTAAAAAACATGGCCTTAAACTCTTAATTATAATTGTCATATATTAGAAAATGTGGTCATTTTCACATTTCCGCAGGGGTCAGTGTGGACCTCTGGAGAGACTTAAATTACGCAATAAAAAGTATGAGAATAAAAGAAACCACCTGTCTTTAGTCCTACATACCATATAATTGACACACACCATATAATTGACACTATCAACTCTAATCTTGCTTGGTGATTTCAACAACAATTGGTTGGATAAATCATCTGATAGAGAGAAAAAACTTTTCAGTAGTCTAAATATTAAACAGCTAATTAATGAGCCAACTCGTATCACTCTTAGAACCCAATATCTGCTTGACTAGATACTGGTGTCACATCCTGACAGAATCTTAAAAGCTGGTGTCATGTCGGATTGCTTCAGCGATCATTCAATTGTTTATTGCGGAGGCCTGTGGCGTAGTGGGTTGTCCGTAGGTGTTCGGATCAGGGGGTCACAGGTTCAAACCCCGCTGCAGTCAGCATGTCGTTGTGTCCCTGGGCAAGACACTTCACCCCAAATTGCTCGTGTGGGGATTGTCCACAGTACTGAATGCATGTAAGTCGCTTTGGATAAAAGTGTCTAACAAGTGACATGTAATGTATTGCGTATGGAAAATTAAATTAATTAAACTACCTCCAAAACTAGTCAAAATCAGACAATATAAAAAATGGATTGTTGATTTATTTATTAATGATGTTGTTGCCCTTAATTGGGACAGATTTCAACTAATACCTTTTGTACAAGATGCTTGGGATTTTCTGCATAAAGAGCTCACTGATATCATGAACAAACATGCACCTGTGAGAACGGTTAAGGTCAAAGGTCAACATCACCCTTGGATCAATTCTGAACTCATCAGTCTCTTTAGGGAAAGGGATAAAGCATGGTCGATATATCGTCATTCAAGAACTATTGCCGATTGGGAAGTATAAAGGCATCTTCGAAATCTGAGTAAAACCAAAACCCGAAATGCTAAATCGAACTACTATAAAGAATCTCTCACATCGGACTTTAAGAATCCCAAGCAATTTTGGACTAAAATTAAATTTATTTTAAATAAATCATGTAAACATTCTATTAATAAAATAAAAACTGCTGATACAATAATTCATGACCCATTATCCATTGCCCAAATATTTAATCAGCATTTCACTAATGTATGTTCCACACTACTATCTGACTCCTATTTGACGACTGGTATTTCTAATAGTAACTCATACTGCAACAGTTCTTTTTCTTTTAAGAAGATTCTAGCAATGTGTGGTTGTTAATGGTAAACAGTCTGACCTGTTGATCCAACAAAAGGGTGTACCCCAAGGATCAACTCTGGGCCCACTTCTGTTCTCTATTTACATAAATGATTTATCTTCTTGTCTCATTAATTGTTGTACTCACCTTTATGCTGATGACACTGTCATATACATCCAAATCAGATTTCTCACAAATTCAGATCTCTCTTCAATCAGATTTTAATATCTTACAGGACTGGCTATCACACAATAAACTACTGCTTAACAAAACAAAATCTTATACCATGGTCTTTGGTACCAGGCAGAAGCTCAAATCCAAACCTAATGTAGTAATAACATGTAAGGATGGCACTTCTCTGCATAAAATTGATAGCTTTAAATATCTTGCTGTATGGCTAGACTCTGAACTTTCATTTAAACTACATATAAAGCATGTAATACAAAAAGTCAATTACGGAATCGGTGTTTTACACCGCTCTCGCAATTGTTTTACGCTCAGTGTCCGAAAGAGTATTGCTTCTCAACTTATTCTTCCGATTATGGACTATTGTGATGTTGTCTACCAAAATGCACATAAATCAGATCTTGCTCCACTCAACATAGCCTACAACAGACTATGCAGATTTGTTCTTAGTTGTCCTTTTCATACACATCACTGCACAATGTATAACCAACTTAAATGGCCTTCTTTAAATGTAAGAACGCATTGGCTTCAGCTGATATTTAAATGCATTTATCTTAACTATCCCCCTTATTTAAAGCAGTATTTTGTACCCTACTCACCAAATCATCAAGTTAGACATTTTGTTCAGATGTATTTCTCTGTCCCCTCTGCAAAAAAATTGATTGGCAGAAGAGCATTCATTTTCAAAGCCCCAACAGACTGGAATACTTTACCTGCTGCTATTAGATCTCTTGCATCATTGGGTATGTTTAAACATGCATTGTTATCTCACTTTCAACTGGTCTGTACTTGTTATTAACTGATATTGATGAAACTGATTTGCTCGACTGTCTCAAATTGTAATGATTGTGTGCATTGCTTGAATTTTACTTAACAGACTGTATGTGGTTTGTCTTGTGTGTCATGTTTTGCATTTTGTCTTTTTGTTTATGTATGTCTGTAAGTTGTTGCTATTGTCGGGACCCCCTTGAAAACGAGATGGTGCATCTCAAGGGGTTTATCCCAATGAATACACATTTCTATATATATAGTGTGGATGAAGGGTCAGATCAGAAAACATTTTTTTTATATTTTGTTGGCTTAATTTGGACATACTAAAATACAAATATGCAAGACAGGTGTATACCCTACAGAAGAGTGCAGTCATAGAGAGAGCCTGAAATAGTGTGAAGCCCAAACTGAACAAGCGTGGTTACTTCAATCCAATCTGATTAGCGTGTGTCAGTCAAATTCAAATTGACTAGCAGCTGAGGTCTTCCATCAGATGGTTTCCTCAGTTAGTTTAAGCCATGGAAAAGCTGCCAATGTGTCAATTCCAATCATGTGCAGAATTGAATCATTACACGCTCTGTTACTCATGTGTCCATCATTTATTATTGCGCATTAAACCCTTCAGTGTTTTGCTAGTAAAATACGAGTCCTCACCTCACTCCCTCCCAATCTCTCCGTGTTGGCCTTGCTCTCTCTCCCTTTCCCTTTGTCCGTCAATCTGAAAAGAAAAAAAACAACACAGTTGAATCTCCAAGTAGCTCATGTATATCCGACTGTGTGACTGTGTGTATGCTTTGTGTACATCATTTGTAAGTCCATGCATGTATCTATGCTTCACATAGTCCCTTTGGTTGTGTAAACACTCCAACATAGATAATGTGAGAGAAGTAAGTGCCAGTGATACATGACTAACAGAGCATAACATTAACTGTCACATCCAATAGATCTAGTGACTGCAGGCAGAATGAGAAAGTGTGTGTGTGTGTGTGTGTGTGTGTGTGTGTGTGTGTGTGTGTGTGTGTGTGTGTGTTGTGTGTGTGTGTGTGTGTGTGTGTGTGTGTGTGTGTGTGTGTGTGTGTGTGTGTGTGTGTGTGTGTGTGTGTGTGTGTGTGTGTGTGTGTGTGTGTGTGTGTGTGTGTGTGTGTGTGTGTGTGTGTGTGTGTGTGTGTGTGTGTGTGTGTGTGTGTGTGTGTGTACCGTTGCAAGAGAAGTAGATCATGTTTATGTCCAATATATGTATGTATTTTGATGACGGATTGTGAATACAAATGTGTGCAACTGTCTGTGAGTGTGTGTGTCAGACGAGTGCAGAGAGTGGGAAGCAGCTGTTTCTTGCTCGGGGTAACAACAAGAGGGAAAAACCTTTTGTCCTGGTTGTCATGGCAGCAAAAAAACAAACAGCCCCATTTGGTACCAATTGGTAATAAAAGTTGCTGATAGATGGAGGAGAGTGAAAGGCTGGAGGCTCTGTTTTTTTAAGGTTCTGTGTGTGAGTGAAATCTTGTTCAATAAGTGTCCTGAGGACAGGCTGAGAGGATGTCGAGCTTCAAAAAAGATGAAGCTTATCGGTCTTTTGTTCAGTGGGAAAACATGCAACGATCATAAAATATATCTTTGTGCTAAAGCTTATTTGAAATCTCTGTTATATTGTCGGTGACCTGTGGTTGCCCTGCTGCCTCAGGTTGACCGTCTACTTTCTTCAAATGAGTTCAATGAAACCTCACAGAGTGTACTGTACTGAAGCTTAACCTTCATCTATTGCCATTTAAGAAAGGCAATGACCTAGTTTAATTTAAGAGAAAAAAAAGGGTTACTTTAGCTTGCATGTACAGTTCATTTTTCAAACGTTTACCATACAGCAAATACATTTAGGCCTATCTGGTATTGATCTTGTGAAGTAATCTTGTAGAGAAAAACCTTTTCCTGTTTTGTATTAAATATAAAATTAACTGTTTTCTACTTTTCTTTCTCTCAGTGAATTTTGACCACTTCCAGATCCTGAGAGCAATAGGAAAAGGAAGCTTTGGAAAAGTAAGTCTATGTCTTGATACATATATGAAACATATATGTATTAATGTCCCAAGGGGAAACTAGTTTAGTAAGCTATATATGTGCAAAGACAGATGAAGCACATACAACAGCACATACTAGTACTGACACACAAACAAACACACATTCAAGGAGAACATAATTCATACCGTAGTATTTCTCAGGAGAGCCTGCCAGTTCAATAAACTCAAACATATAACAATATGTGAAAAAAACATCCAACATAAAAGACCAGTCCCTAGACGAATAAATATGCAATACGTATACAATGTTGCCTTAAAAACATATTCAATCTCGTGTACTGTATATTAAATATCACAATCCTCACGTGATTCTAGGGGTGCAACTCTTTTTTGTTTCATCACGCATTAATTTTCCTATTTTCTATATAACTCAGTTAATCTTTGATATCGTCAAATACATTGTTTTGTCTGAACAATATTCCAAAATCTCAAGATGTTGAATTTACAGTTAAATTAGACAATAAGCAGCTGCTTCACAACGTTGAAGCTGTAGGCAGGGGAAATTAAGAATTATCGCTTGAAAAATGATATAGTGTAAACTAAGTGTATAACGGGCAACATATTGTCAGTATAATACCAACATAGTCTAGTATAGCCTTCCATTTTAATTTCCTTCAGACCAACCAACAGCTTTGCAGAAACACATCTGAGTCGATTGCAGTCGTGTGTCCTCTTGCTCTTAAGTCATAAGGTGCAGAGCAGGTCACAGCAGCACTTATAGTAAGCACATATAGCGATGCACACTCACATGCACACAGTCCCACAAAGCATCCACACTCCAACAACAGATAAGCAGTCTAATCACAGAGGATGGAAAGCTGTTCAATGGGAGGAGTGATGTGATCAGGGTTTGGCTGATTAACTGTGCCAGCTGCTCCACAGATCATTCCCTTAGATAGCAGTAATCACTGGCTTATTGACATGTGTAGCAGACAAACACTAGGACAAATAAATATGGGGAAAAACTCCTTTGCATATTACAAATAGTGTCCATTCTTAGACACATTGTTAAAAGGGTTGAAATGTTATGCATTAACAGCTAACACTGCACCAGGTGTTATGTTCTCCGTTTTGCTGCGTCACATAAGTACTGCAATTTATTTCCACCGACTTAAATACACTGAAAGTGCTGTTGGAAAGCATTTTATGCAAGAAAGCAAGCAAGAGTTTATTTTTATTTCCAGATGGAAGCACAATTTGCTGCGAGACTTGTGAGCAACCGCAGCCTCAAACATTTTTTAAAAAGTTAAATTATGTAACATTGGACAATCTAACACAATACAAAATATATTAAAGACACATATAGGTTGAAACCATTATCAAAATGTAATTTATTATTATAATTAATAATTGTTCATTCGGTTTATAAACAGGAGGTTAGAGATGTGTCTTTAGCTACAAATAACAGATGGGGGTAGAGTGAGACATTTTGATATTACATTTTTAATACAATACATTTGTATTCAAGAGAAATGTCTATGTAACAATACTGTTAGTGAGGACTGCAGTCTTTACTGTATGAATGGATGTTTGCAGAAAGCCAAGTATGTGTCACCTTGAACAGCCTTGAAAGTACTGAAGGCTTAGCCGTAGACTAACATATAGTATACAGGCAGAACACGAACAAATTATTCCAACCATGTTGAGCACAGACGTGAATTAATGGACCCCTTTGTGATCTTATCATCAGGTCTGCATTGTGCAGAAGAAGGACACTAAGAAGATGTACGCCATGAAGTACATGAACAAGCTGAAATGTGTGGAGCGGAATGAAGTGAGGAACGTCTTGAAAGAGCTGCAGATAATGCAGAACCTTGAGCACCCTTTTTTGGTCAACTTTTGGTAAGTCAATGTGCTTAAGTGAATATGTGAATGTGGGGTTGTCTATCAATTCATGGGGACATACCATTTAGCGCTTGTGCTGTGACATGTGGGTATTTGGAGTGCGTACTAACCAACATAAACTGCAGAAAATACAAACCCTTCCTATGTCATATGCAGGCTCAGTGGATTAATACCAGCCCCTATCTGAGTATCTCCACCTATAGCATGAGAACAACCTATGCAAAGGTGTACCATGTTTTTTCTCGCAAGCCAATCAGAGCAGACTGGGGCTTTTCATGAGATGTCCCCTTTTGGTCTGTGAGTTTTTTTTGTTAATGACAAATAACCCTAAATCCTTCCTGTTTAAGAAATAACTCTAGCTTATTTTTGTATTCAAACTGACATCCACTGAGTGACAGAATAAGCCTCTCAATCCCTTGAATATGAATATAAAAAGCAGCTGTGTAACGTTTTAAGCACACTAGAAATGGTTTCCACTTCAGCAGATTCGCCTTCACAAAGGCTTGTATACACTGGTTATTACCATCAGCCGTAGCAGCCACTTGAATGATTTTGTAGTTCATTTTGTGTCAACCACATGATTTTTATAGTGACCATGGACCATACTGTGTCCATAAAACATGTGAATGCACAGACACATAGAGAGACCATGTGCTGTTAAAGAAAGCTCTGGATTGGGTCTCTGGATGCATTCAGAAAGGTGTATTTGCCCACTCTCAAGCCTCTGCGTCATCATCTCACTCTTTGAAGTTGCTAAAAGGAAAGTGTAGTTTGTTCACTGATCCAAGCTCCACTTTTATGGGCCCAACTCTTCTCTGTCGGCAGCCTCTTGTTTGCCTTACGTCTTAGCCTCAACACTGTACAAGCTTATTTAAAAAGCAAGTGCTAATCTAAGATCATCAGGTATTTAACAAACTCATTCATCATAATTTGAAAGCCTGAGTTTATTTAGCACCAGGAATCGTACTTTTGAGATCCCTTATAAGTATGGCTTGTTAAGTTTCAGTCTGAAAGGCGTCATTAATTCTTGATAAGCACTCCCACTCTGCAACATTTGAGAGGAAGCGGTTTTCTTTCTGTCAAGCAGAGAGGCAGAGAGGAGGGAATGTCTGTGCAAGTACGACAAAGAAACTTCCAAAGACGTAGTCTTTTTTTTTTTTTTTATTAGTATTATATATAATTCCTTTTTTTTGTTTACAGGTTAACTTCTTGCCCATTTTGGTTCCGGCAGCTCCCTGTAAAATAATCTGAAAATGTGAACACTTAAAAGAGATTATATTCATTGGATAGGATTTTCCAACCCATCCAACCTTTGTCTTCTGTCCCGCTTTTCTGTCCTCTATTCACCTACTTCCCTTTTCTTCCATTTCCATTTAATATCTTTTTAAAAGCTTTGTTTTATAATTAATTTGGGGGAAACAAAACTCTTGCCACAGTAGGAATGAATTAGAGAAGACAAACAGTGAGAGGAAGACAAAGGACAGCGAGTCGCAGGAAAAGGGAAATCAGGCACAGAGCAGAGAGGGAAAACCACTGAAGAGGTGAACAGAGGATAGAGAGATGTGTAGTGTACAGGCTCATCAGACAAACAACGCCAGCGCTTGCTTTCTTGCTTGATTGCATGCTGTGTTGGACAAAAAAAAATTGTTGGAAGTTAATGCTTTTGGCAGCGTAAATCCCCCTGGGTGGAGGTGATTTCCTCCAGAGATGTGCTTGGGTCAGCGCTGTGTCCCTCTCTCTTTCTGTCTCTCTTACTGTGTTGACTTGGCATAAGTTATGATTGTACCGAGGTAAGCATTCAAGGTCAGCCGATTACCCGCAGGCATATGGACATCACTGAGCCACCTGCATGCAGGAAACCAGGCTTTGTTTTTCTTCTTCTGTCACTCTCCTCCTCTCTCCTCTTTTCTTTCACCTCTTCCTCTCCTCTCTCACCACCTGCTTCTCTTCCTTTGCTCTCCTCTTGCTGTCAATGCTACTGGGCATGACCTCAGGTGTCTGTGCTCTGCGTGCAGCCAGGCAACTTCACACTTTGAAGACAGGAGTAGAACAAATAAAAATAAGTTCTAAACAAGTCATTGTCCCTCCAAACTATTTAGCCTGATATTAAAGGTCCCCAATTATACTGTTTTTCATCAATATATTCTAGGTCTCAGATATATACAAAACATGTCTCTCAAGTGTTTGGCTCAAAATACCAAACAGATCATGCATTGTAGCATCCCATAATCCCCTCTGTTTCAGCCCTGTTTCAAAAGTGCTGATTCTCTGTCTGTTACTTTAGATGAAAATAAGGAGCCACTCCCCACACCCCTCTGAGAGATATTTGGTTAAAAAGAACACCATGGTGCTCTAGGAGGAGATTCAGGTGATAAGGTGGGCGGGTGTTACCTTGGTTGGTGATTGGCTAATGGTTACACAAGCCAAAAAATCGTTATGACATCATAAAGTGGCCAAAATCTGATCAGCTAATTCAGGTTTTTATATAAATGGATAAGCGAATATTTTTTCCTGAAACTTTCAGAATGTCTTTACGCAGAGGGGACACATGTTTATGTATAAAATACATGACAAAGTGGATTTTGCATAATAGGTGACCTTTAAGTGGTGATTTTGAAGAATCTTAACATCCCGCATTGTGGTCCGGTCAGTGTATTGTTGTGCCAGCTGTGGTAGGGCAACGGTTGTGCCTGCACTGCACTACAGTATGTCCCACTCTGTAAGAGGAGCCTTTACTGGCACTGCCAGAGACAGACACAGACAGGGAGAGATTACCAGCATCAGATGCTGCTGTTTTCAGCTTTCAGTCTTGCTGCCTCTTTATCTTCAGATTTTGCAGGTGATTTGTTTGTTTGCAGTAGGGAATGTCACAGAGGAAGAACTTCTTGAAACTATGCTTGTGGAGAAGTTGGGGGAAAATAGAGACAAACAACATCTTTGTGTACAGCATTTAGTAACCAAGAAAACACAAGAAAAGTGTTGGAATTTCAAAATGCTAAGATTCTAGGATTAGGAATAAAGAAATAATTTAGTTATAAATATCATTGCCAATTTTTTATTTTATTATGGTTAATAATTCACAAATGATCTGCCTTTTAACAGTGTACAATTCACTTAATTCCAGCCCATCAGCCATTTCTAACCTCTGTGAAAAGTAATGCCATGATGCAACATGCTTTTATAAGTCATTTCATAACTGTCAAAGGGAAAAGAAGAACATTAACAAAAGTCTGAGTTACTGTGGAGTACAGGCTTCACTTGCTTTAGGGAGTCCCTCTTTTTTGTTAAGTTATTATGCAATCTCACTAATGCAGTCCATTTCTATGCAGAGCAAGACATCATTCAATGTTACACTAGATAGATAGATTGATGGCTTTTATTGCACCACAAAGGGAAGTTTACTTCTCTCAGGTCAGTACTAACAGACAATACATGTTACATATTAATCCCCATTCAAACAAAAATAACGTATGTCTCACAAAGGCAGTGATTTTCTAAAGAAACCAAGAGAAGAAATCCTCCAAGCATTCTGACATAAAAGATCTAGTTCACCCTATGTGTTGTATTGCACTGGCATTATAGTTTTCTAAAATATAGGGTATATTTAGAATGAATGGCATAAGATAAACTAAGGTTGATCCCAGCCAGAGCCCATATTACAAGTTAGTAATGCTAAGATGTTATTGTAAATAAGGTACAAACTCTATCCCTGTGTTTATACAAATGTGCACTACAGTCATGCATTACACTTTAAATGCTGCAGCCATTGCTGAACACCAGAAAGCATCATGTCAGCATGTCAAGTATTTGGATTTATGTCAAGGTGACTTTGGGAAATTTGAGATCATACAATCAGTTGGGTTAGGAACAAAAAGTAATTGTTGGTTGACTATGTGTGGATTTTAAGTATATATGTTACAGGTCATAATTAACTTTCTGAGCTTTCAGTAAGAGATGAGTGTCTGTAATTTGGCATTGCTGCGTCTGTATGTGTGTATTCTCGTGGAACATTAGACACAGACTGATGGGAGCTGTCACTCAAAGGAGGATGTGGGAGATGGGTTGGATGAAGGTCGGAGGGCTGTCGGCATCGATCCAGCATGTCACAGTCTGAGAGGCTGGCCGGCTGTGTCGGTTTCAGCATGGGGCTTTAATCCGAGTGTGTGTGTGGAAATGTGTGTGTGGGCTCATGTATGAATAGTATTTCTACTCAGTGTAATTGCGATACATTGTGTAGAACAACATATTCATGACTAGCCATTTATTGGTGTGGATTCATGTAGTCATTCATTGCATAAATGGTAGCACAATCACTATAATTAACATTAAGGAGGTTTCATTTATTATATAAAAGGTATTTAGGTTATGGGTTATGTGTAACTGAGCGGGAAATACAAGTCCTTATTCAGGAGAACAATATCATTACACTAATTTAAGGCTGGGTAATATGCCAATTTTGATGAGACTATATATTATTGTAGATTCTATATCTTTTTATTTCACATTTCTTTAAGAAAAAAATACACTATAATTGACAAGTAGGTTTCAGTATTGCAATTAAAAGTGAATATTTGCACACATTGTAAAAGACAGAATACCTGTCTTTCTGGATTTAAATACAGTACTCTAGTTTAAAAAAGGCTAATTATTATAATTATCTTGTTATCATGTATATACTAGTTGTAGGTTAAGTATTATTTCAATTACCAGTGTGTCCACACATGTATGTTATGTTACCTTTGAAAGGGAGAAGGACATGTTAACAAAAGCTGCTGAGACCAAGTGGTTTCTGGAGACTTCCATTACTGAAGTGGCCTGGGGCCTGAGCCTCTAAAAGCTCCATGCAGGATGCTCTCCCAACAGACTGACTGCCTGGAAGCAACCAAGAGGTCACATTGAAATGCATGTGTGGCGCAGCAGATATAGACTCTGAAAGAAAGACGGAAGGAGACAGAAGGAGAGAGGGGGCAAAAGAGGACAAGAGAGACAGAGAGAAAAGACGAGAGCGAACCAGCAAGGTAAAGAGAAACCAGATGCCAGCGAGGCTAATAAAAGTCTGCACCAACATAATGTACAGATGCTAATCTGCTGTTCTCTACACTCCACCGAAATGCTGGTGGAGGCAGCAGCTGCTAATGATGCTTCAGAGCATGTTCTGTCTCTCTATGTCTTTTTCAGCCCATTGCAATTGAAATAAAGACAGCTAAGTAGTGCTGTAGACAAAATTCAAACAGACAAAAACACTCACTGGTTGGCTGATTTTTCCCACTTCATACTTACTTATCTGTTTCCAAGACTGCTCACTGCTCCATTTCGGTCTATACAGGATGCATTCAGGCACAGTATTCAAGATGAAACAGGCTCTTTTAAATCACATTAGTCATACACAAATACAATATGTTGACATATTAACGATAACTTAGTTAACTTCTGTGACCCAATGCCGCCCTGTGACGAACAACCTTAATGGGTACCGTGTCTAATTCATTTGGACAGCAGTGGCAGCACGTCACTTCATTCATATTCAAACAACTTCTAAATACTGCGTCGACATATCAGAGTGAGAGAGAGGGAGAGACAGAAAGAGAGAGGAAGCATGCTTACTTGTTTTGAGAAGAAATAGGGGTTGTATTGAGCAATTGATGATGAGGATGATGTTGATTTGCAGCTATGATATCAAACATACAGTATGTATAGCACAATAAATGATTAATAAGTGCAATAATGTGCACTCATACAACAGGTAGTTGAGTGGAGATAGTATGCCTGGGTACACGTGTGTGTGACTGTGTGTATTCACATTATCAGAGTTTATTGTATGTGCCTCACTGCGTGTGTCACCACGCCAGGCTGTAGACCCTCTGTAAGGGGGCTTTTTCAGCAGGAACTATGTGAGAGTTTGCGGTGAATCAGTCAGTCTAGTTTTCTCAGAGGACAGAACTAGTCCCTCCAAAAAATGGCAGCCAAGCCCTTTTCTGTTTTTACTACTTAGCTTCCGATGGGACAGAAAACACGGAAGCTTCAGTCGAGCATGAGAGCTGGTTTTCTACTCGATTTAACTGGTTTCACGCAGGGCTCAAGTGGGCTATTGACTTGAAGGACCTGCTGTCCCTCTTTTACACTGAGCAGAAGTAGTATGTATTATAAATTAATACATTGCTTTTTCAGATTATTAGCAATATTTCCTTTAAATTAAGTGTACTAGTAGCTCACCTGGTAAAACGGGCTCCTTTGTAGTAGGGCATATAAATGATTGCAGTTGCCAGATGTCAAATCCCATCGATGTCGTCTCCCCTTTCCCTTTTCTCTCCTATAAAAGGCAAGACAAAATAAATAAGTTGATTTATCTATAGACCTGAGTATTGATTGTCAGCAGATACTCATAAGGCTTTTTTCTGGCTCCTTTAAGCGAATATCTAATAATAAATACATACCTACTTAAAACAAAACAAGGCATTAATGATAAAAGGAGAAATTAAGTTAAACCTCACAAACAATTATAAGTAGATAGTCATTGAGTCCCATTGTATACATTAAATAATGTAGCAACTAGGAAACGGCAGTTTTCTGAGAAAGAAGCCAAGGTTGTCTACCAGGAAAAAGAGCAATTACAGTTCTCATTCATAACACTCCGTTCGATGTCTCACTATGGGATGCGCCTCATCGCGGAGCAAACAGAAGCATCAATCTCATTACGCCAATCCTGATTGGCTGGTGATCTTAACGTCAGCGTCAGGGGAAATCACCCCCTATAAGTAGCTTGCGCCACAACGCATGCGTCATTCAAACACCTCTTCTCGCTTCAGAGCACATCTCTACAGTAGCCGGGCAAGCTTCACTGTCCACAGACTGAACCCAAATACCCATTTCGGTCGACGGGCGCTCGCCGGCTACTCATTCTGCTTCGCAGGAAGACGGTAGTACTAACGCTGTTAGTATTTAAAAGTAAGGTAGGTCCGATTTTTCAAGCTAGCAGCACACCTGTTGCTAGCTCGCTCCCTCTCTACTGACACCACGGTAGCGAGGAAGTTTTTACTTTTCTCTTCTCCACGGAGGAGGAAAGGATTAAAGGAGCATACTGCCACACCAGTCAGTATTCTCCGGGAATAAAAGACCCACACTGTCATTTTCTCCGGATTAAGGACAAGGTGGTTTTATCTTTTCTCCCGTCCCACCTGTCGAGAGCGGGCCCTCTCCACGCCATGAGGCGAACAAAATGGACGCCCCTCTCCCTCACACCAGAGGAGTCAGGGACTCGGTGGCTCGACTCTGCGGCTGCGGGTTGAAGATCTCGGGCACAGACACACACCAGGTCTGTTAGTCCTGCCTCGGGCTGGAACACGCCCGAGGCGCTATCAACAACCCCGGCTCATGCGGACATTGCGTCCGCTTCACAGTTAAGAGCCTCCGCCGACGGTTAGCTCGACAAGCTAGCGTGTCGGAACAGGACCCCCCCATGTCCACGGACCCGCCGGCCGGCAGTCAAGACACGGGGGCGTCCGCCACAGAGAGTGAACCCCTCTCCGTGTCGGTCTGGGGCTCATTATCTGCGATGGCCACAGAACCGGAATCCCGCGCCCTGGCAGGCCGGGACCCGGTGACGACAAGACACGCGGGAACAGATTCCCGCGCTTTACCAAGCTGGGGCTCCCGGTTAGACCTCACCATGGTCTCACCCGCGGAGGATGTCCTCGGGCCTGACTACGAGGAGGACGAAGAGGAGGACGCCTTGGCGTTCCTCCTGTACGAGTCGGATGAACAAGAAGAGGACACCTTCATGTCATCGGCCCAGGCTGCAAAGCCTGGAGCGAGGGCTGCTCTCCCGGGCGATAGCACACCAGCTTCGCCCGGTCTGAGCATGGACCTGCAGGCCGTGTGCAAACGCGCTGCGGCCAGACTCAACGTCCCGTGGCCTGAAATGGCCAAGGAGACCTCCAGGTCCCGCTACGAGGGAAAACATCTTCCCCAAGCAGCGGGCAAAAAGAGGCAACTCCTTCCGATCTTCCCGGAGATGTTGGATGAGGTGTCTGTCTCGTGGAGAGACCGGCCCTTCAGCAACAAGGTCCCAATCCAGGGTGCCTCCTCCCTAGACTGCGACGGAATGGAGAAGCTCGGCCTGCTCCGCATACCGCCCATGGAACCGCTGGTAGCGGCCCACCTTCTACCAAGGGTGGGCCCGTCACCAAGCAGGAACCCCACGCAGCCAGCAAAGTCGGACCGCTTTCAGTCTACAATGACTGAAAAGTCCTACAAAGCTGCAGCGTTGTCCGCCAGGGCCCTGAACGTGTCCTCGCTGCTAACCGCTTACCAAGCGGAGCTCTGCGAGGACCTGTCGGGTAACCCGGGGGCAGCGTGAGACGAAGAAGAAGGAGGACGAGGCACTCCACGCATGCGCAGTGCCGGCTAGAGCCGTAAGCGTGACATCTCAGCTGGCTCTAAGGAGCATACAGCAGGAGATACTCACGACATCTGCTTGGGCTTCTCAAAACAGTTACACACTATCTGTTTTCACAAGCCCGGAGAGTCAACCCATATTCTGGAGAGAGAGGTTATCTCTCTCCTAGAAAGGAGGGTTTTATCTATAATGCCCGCCGAGCAGAGTCAGATTACGCAGACAAATGTCCTCGTAAAGCACCTGCTCAACATGGGTCTCATAATAAAACTAAACCACTCGCGCCACGGCGTGCGGAGAGTATTGGTTATTATGTAATGCGTAGTGGCACTACACCCGACTTTTCTAGTACGGGGCGTGCCTACGGGTGCTGTCCTTTCGCGGAAGGTGGTCACCACGGACGCATGTCAGACAGGCTGATAGGGTATTTACAAAGGTCGCCCGGTGAGGGGTCTCTGGAGCAGAGACCTCCAGCGGGCGCACGTAAATCACCCGGAGCTTTTAGCGGTGTTCCCCACCCTAAAACGCTTCCTGTCTTCTCTCAGAGGACACCATGTCCTCGTGAGGACAGACAACACGATATCGTGTATGAACCGCCAAGGGAGGTTGCGTTGTCTCCAGTCACACACACTGGCACACAAACTGATCCCTTGGAGCGGCAGACGTCTCCTCTCTCTGAGAGCGACACATGTACCGGGAGTTATGCACCGCGGGACAGAATTACTGTCCAGAGGTGCACCACTCTATGCAGACTGGACTCCACATCCAAGGATCGTGAGTCCGCTGTGGGTGCGTTACGGCAGAGCCGCGTTAAATCTGTTCGCATAAAGAAAAAATGCTCAATGACAGCTGTTCTCTTTAATGCACGATTTAAACGCACTGTTAGGCGGGGACGCACTCGTACACGATTGACCTCCGGGTCCTCTGTACGCGTTCCCACCCCTGGCTCTGATACCCCCAACTCTGGCCAGAGTGAAGGAGCAACGCCACACACTTATCCTGATGGTTCCGCCATAGCCCGCAACGTACGGGCTGGCGGAGATATATCAGCTGTTGTGCGGGCAGCCATGGCAGCCCCCACCACGCAGGGACAGATTGTCTCAGGCGGGGGGGGCGATCCTTCACCCACGCCCAGAGCGCGGGGCACTATGGGCCTGACCCGTGAGTGGTACAATCTGAATACAGTGGGACTCCCTCAGAAGGTGATAAACACTAGTCAGAGTGCGAGAGCTTCCTCCACCAGGTCTCTTTACGACTGTAAGTGGAGGGTGTTTGAGGAGTGGTGCCTTCAAGAAGGACACATCTCTTTTCAATGTCCTGTCGGGGTGATTTTATCATTTCTACAGGACTTGATCGATAAACACAGAGCTTTCTCCACGATCAAGGTGTACCTGGCTGCTATTGCTGCATGCCATGTGGGCTTTGAGGGTAAGACGGCTAGCCAACATCCTTTGGTTTGCCGTTTTATGAAGGGAGCTCGCAGGCTCCTCCATGTCTCCAGGTCGCTGGTGCCCTTATGGGACCTGGCAGTGGTTTTAAATGGGCTCAGAATGACCCCATTTGAACCCCTGGAAGGAGCTGACATGAAACATCTGTCACTCAAGACAGTGCTGTTACTGGCCCTGGCATCCGCCAAGCAGGTCAGTGATATTCATGCGCTGTCTGTACATCCTTCATGCACTCAGTTCGCCCCAGGGCAAACGAGAGTGTTGTTGAAGCCCAACCCTGCCTTTACACCAAAGGTGGTTGGTTCGTGTACCCCAATTGACATTAAGGCATTTCCTCCGCCGCTGGTTTCCTCCGGGGAGCAGCATCAGGATCTGTTGTGTCCAGTCCGGGCTCTACACACATATATGGACAGAACAAAGGAGCTTCGTCTTAATGACCAACTCTTCGTGTCCTGGGCTAACCCTCACAAGGGCAAGCCTGTTACTAAGCAACAGCTCTCCCACTGGATTGTGGAGGCAATTGCTTTGGCCTATACGAGTCAGAATTTGCAAGCACCTTCGGGTCTGCGGGCTCACTCGACTCGGGGCCTGGCTACATCCTGGGCTTTGTTCAAGGGTGTTTCCATCCAAGACATCTGTGCAGCGGCGAGCTGGTCCTCGCCGCTCACTTTTGTCCGCTTTTACAGGCTAGACGTCTCCGCTCCAAGCGTGGCCAGAACAGTGCTGGGCACCTTGTTGAGTCGGGACTCTACCTGTTAAATTCTGGTTGATCGGTGATTTTCGAGATAAGCTCGTCTGGCAATACGGGAGCTACAATTTCCCATAGTGAGACATTGAACGGAGTGTTATGAATGAGAACTATAGGTTACTTACGTAACCCCAGTACTCAGAGTAACATGTAGTGAGATGTTTCACCAGATGGCCCTCCTTGCTATGGTGAAGCGAGAAGAGGTGCTTATTTTGAATGACGCATGCGTTGTGGCGCAGGCTACTTATAGGGGGCGAATTCCCTGACGCTGACGTCAAGATCACCAGCCAATCAGGATTGGCGTAATGAGATTGATGCTTCTGTTTGCTCCGCGATGAGGCGCATCCCATAGTGAGACATCTCACTTCATGTTACTCTGAGAACTATAGGTTACTTACGTTTAGTTTTAGGGCGGCCACCCAGCGCTGAAACTCCCTCATGTGTAAGCGTCCCAGTCGTACAACCAGGATGGCTGATGCCATGAGCCCCAGCAATCGCAAGCATGATCTGAAAAGAACATGTTTGCACAGCTGGAAAAGAGCAAGATAAGCTCTGTAAGCTTTCACTCTTTCCGCTGACAAGCGAGCTGAAAAGGGCACCGAGTTCAGGCATAAACCCAGGAAGAGTATAGTCTGCGCAGGGCACAACATGCTCTTCTCTGTATTTATTACGAAACCCAGGTTGAGCAGGTGCTTTACGAGGACATTTGTCTGCGTAACAGCCTCCTGCTCCGACTGTGCGAGAAGCAGCCAGTCGTCCAGGTAGGTCGCCAGGTGAATGCCCTGTTGTCTCAACGGGGCTATCGCGGCTTCCGTACATCGTACAAACACCCTTGGACTGAGAGACAGACCAAAGGGGAGTACTCTGTATTCATAACAGATCCCCTGAAATGCGAATCTCAGATATTTCCTGTGTGGGTAATATACTGGGATGTGAAAATACGCATCTTTCAGGTCGACTGATGTAAACCAGTCATCTTTTCGCACAAGCCGCAGCAGAGATGTGTGAGTGAGCATTCTGAACTTATATCTTTTTAGATATTTGTTCAGAGCCCTTAAATCAAGTATTGGCCGAATTCCGTTCCCTCCCCGTTTGGGAACGAGGAAGTACTTGGAATAAAAGCCGCCCTGACTCTGCTCGGCGGGTACAATAGATATAGCCCTCTTTTCTAGGAGTGAGAGACTCTCTTTCTCCAAAATGAGGGCTGACTCTCCTCGGGCCTGCGAGTGCAGAATGCCCGAGAAGCGAGGAGGGGTGACAGCAAACTGGAGTCTGTAGCCCCGTGTTACTGTCTTGAAAACCCAAGCGGATGATGTGAGCATCTCCCACTGCGTGCTCCTTAGAGCCAGTGAGGATGTCACATCTCCTCCTCTCTGAGTCTCTATTTGTTGTGTTATGGGGCCCTCTAGTGTCTGAACATAGTGGTGCCCCTTATCGACAATACCCACCGACACTGCGCATGCGTGTGGCGGTGGTGCCCTTAAAGCCCCAACCGGCATTGCGCATGCGCGTGCCGGTGGTGCCCTTAAAGCCCCAACCGGCATTGCGCATGCGCTTGGCGGTGGTCAATAATCCGCCTTTTGAGAGATGCCGTAGCTGCTCTCAGAAGGGGAACAATTGGCGGGCTGTTTATTGGTTTTATTGATCTTCTTTTCATTTTTTTGAGCTGCGCCCTCGGCCTGAAGCCTGGATGCGTCAGCGGCAAATGTTTTATGACAGAATGATCAACCAATGTGTGACATGTGTTTGTGCAGACTTGAGGATGGTGTTTAGGCATCTCTCGAGGTGGCGGGAACACATTCACGGAGGGGAGAAGGAGGGGCTGTCACGCCGCTCGCTTCTTCTTCCTCGACTGCTGGCCGAAATTCTGGGTTGGCTGAGCCTGAGCTGCAGCCGGAACCGGAGAATTTCTAGGCCAGCCTGCCCTTGTCTCCAGCCTGGGCTGGGGACTCGGGGCGAGCTGCGACCTCTGCGTCTTCGGTGTTTTAAACCGAGCAGAGTTCGAGGCAGCTTGGGCAGAGGACTGCTGCTGCGAGAGCAGCGGCTGGGCCCTACGAGGGAGGCAGAGGTGGAGTGCCTCGTCCTCCCTCTTCTTCGTCTCACACCTCCTTTGCATGGAGGCGAGAGCAGAGCCGAAGATTCCCTCTGGAACGATGGGCATATCCAGCACATCCTCCTTTTCCCGGTCTGGGAGAGTGGTGAGGTTGAGCCATCTCGCTCTTTCCTGCACCACCATGATCCCAATTGCCTTGCCCATGGCCTGGACGGCGCAGCGTTGGACACGGAGACAAATGTCCGTGACCGCTGCCATCTCGTCCAGAATGGCTGCCCCCGGGTTACCCGACAGGTCCTCGCAGAGCTCCGCTTGGTAGGCGGTTAACAGCGAGGACACATTCAGGGCCCTGGCGGACAACGCTGCCGCTTTGTAGGCCTTTTCAGTCATTGCTGACTGAAAACGGTCCGACTTTACTGGCAGCGTGGGGTTCCTGCTAGGTGACGGGCCCACCTTTGGTAGAAGGTGAGCCGCTACCAGCGGTTCCATGGGCGGCATGCAGAGCAGGCCGAGCTTTTCCATTCCGTCACAGTCTAGGGAGGAGGCACCCTGGATTGGGACCTTGTTGCTGAAGGGCCGGTCTCTCCACGAGACTGACACCTCATCCAACATCTCCGGGAAGACTGGAAGGAGTTGTCTCTTTTTCCCCGCTGCTTGGGGAAGATGTTTTCCCTCGTAGCGGGACCTGGAGGTCTCCTTGGCCATTTCGGGCCACGGGACGTTGAGTCTGGCCGCAGCGCGTTTACACACGGCCTGCAGGTCCATGCTCAGACCGGCGAAGCTGGTGTGCTATCGCCCGGGAGAGCAGCACTTGCCTCAGGCTTTGCAGCCTGAGCCGGTGACATGAAGGTGTCCTCTTCCTGTTCATCCGATTCAGACAGGAGGAAAGCCAAGGCGGCCTCCTCTTCGTCCTCCTCGTAGTCAAGCCCGAGGACATCCTCCGCGGGTGAGACCATGGTGAGGTCTAACCGGGAGCCCCAGCTTGGTGGAGCGCGGGAAACCGTTCCCGCGTGTCTTGCCGTCACCGGGTCCCGGCCTGCCAGGGCGCGGGATTCCGGTTCTATAGCCATAGCAGATAGTGAGCCCCACACCGACACGGAGAGGGGCTCACTCTCTGTGGCGGATGCCCCCGTGTCTTGACTGCCGGTCGGCGGGTCCGTGGACATGGGGGGGTCCTGTTCCGACAGGCTAGCTTGTCGAGCTAACCGTTGGCGGAGGCTCTTAACAGTGAAGCGGACGCAATGTCCGCATGAGCCGGGGTTGTCGATAGCGCCTCGGGCGTGTTCCACCCCGAGGCAGGACGAACAGACCTGGTGTGTGTCTGTGCCCGAGATCTTCAACCCGCAGCCGCAGAGTCGAGCCACCGAGTCCCTGACACCTCTGGTGTGAGGGAGAGGGGCGTCCATCTTGGTCGCCTCGTGGGGTGGAGAGGGCCCGCTCTCGACAGGTGGGACGGGAGAAAAGATAAAACCACCTTGTCCTTAATCCGGAGAAAATGACAGTGTGGGTCTTTTATTCCCGGAGAATACTGACTGGTGTGGCAGTATGCTCCTTAAATCCTTTCTTCCTCCGTGGAGAAGAGAAAATAGAAAACTTCCCCGCTACCGTGGTGTCGGGAGAGAGGGAGCGAGCTAGCAACAGGTGTGCTGCTAGCTTGAAAAAATCGGACCTACCTTACTTTCTCGGGTAAGAGAAGGGCGAGGTCGATTTTAAATACTAACAGCGTTAGTACTACCGTCTTCCTGCGAAGCAGAAGGAGTAGCCGGCGAGCGCCCGTCGACCGAAATGGGTATTTGGGTTCAGTCTGTGGACAGTGAAGCTTGCCCGGCTACTGTAGAGATGTGCTCTGAAGCGAGAAGAGGTGTTTGAATGACGCATGCGTTGTGGCGCAATCTACTTATAGGGGGTGATTTCCCCTGACGCTGACGTCAAGATCACCAGCCAATCAGGATTGGCGTAATGAGATTGATGCTTCTGTTTGCTCCGCGATGAGGCGCATCCCATAGTGAGACATCGAACGGAGTGTTATGAATGAGAACTGGGGTTACGTAAGTAACCTATAGTTCAGTCTGTGTCCCCTAAATGTTTGTGACAGCAGCTTCTTGGCTTTTTTACCACCTTAACTACTTCTGCTGGGCGTGTGTGGGTTTGTGAGTGTGAGTGCAAATGTGAGTGTGCGCACGCGTGCGTGCGTGCGTGTGCGTGTGCGTGCGTGTGCGTGCGTTAATCCAATGATTAATAGACAGAGTTAAATGGTCTCCATCTAGCAAACACACACTGCTGTCTAGCTCTCACTCAACTAAGAAGCTTGTTTCTCTTGCCTTGGTTTACAGTTTTTAACCAGACTTTGGTCTATGAATATTTGACAAACATTCAGTTTTGCTTTTAAAAAATATATATTTTTCACATTTTTGCATCCTATATCTCACACTACTGCCCTTAATGTTTACTTGCAGGCTTATCACTGTACATTTATTTAAATGTTTTCTCTTTTATGGCTATTATGTGTATCCTAAAATGAAAGCTTTAACTTAATGACCAATATCCAGACTTAAAGAGGAATCCCTGCATTGTGTTAAGCCCCTGTCACACTGTCCCGAAATTGACACCCGATGGACACACGATAAAGGAAATGTTCAAATTCGGCTGTGATCGTAGCAACATCGGGCCATTCGTGAGGGCATCTAAGCCATCGTATGAGCGCCGGTGGAGTTTCTCAGGCTCCGGCAGCAACTTCGTGAGCGGCAACTTCGTAAGGCACTCGTGAGTTCATCTTGTCAAATCGTCTTCGTCTTCGTGTTATCATCAGTGCATTCACACTCACTCTGATCGGGGTGAATGCCCGATGGCACCGAGGATAACAAGATGCCCTCACGATGGCCTTACGAAGGGCAAAATTGACACACGAATTCAACACGAAAATGAACTTTCGCAAGGTCCTTCGGCAATTTTTTGGCATACCAAAGATTTTGCCTCCGCTCACGAAGTCTTAAGATGCCCTCACGAATGGCCCGATGTTGCTACGATCAGAGCCGAATTTGAACATTTCCTTTATCGTGTGTCCATCGGGTTGTTTTATTGCACAACAAAATCATGTAAATATATTATGTAAATAACCCAATTTGTGTTCTGTGAAACTAAAAAGGATATAATATATTATTTAGAAGGACAGTTGACAGGAAATTGTTGTTATTATGGAAACAACATGACGGAGAAAACTTAATATCTTCTACATATAAAGACGGATAAAGTAAAGAACAAAGTCTGAAAATATCAGTACTGTATCATATCACTTTAACATAATTGTTTGTGTTACTTTCGTTGCAGCTGTATGTCTTAAATGTAATGTAAATGTTGCCTTCGTGTGTGGTTCGGGGCCATCTTCGTGCGAAATTCACAATTCCATATTCGTGTGTCCATCGGGTGTCAATTTCGGGACAGTGTGACAGGGGCTTTACAGAACCAGAGCAGGCCCATCGTTAATAATCTGAATGTTGTGGCCATCCATGAACTCAGTCAGAACTGTGTTAGTCTCAAACACTACAAATCCTGTATCAAAGTGAAGCAATGCTTTGATATCTAAGTGAATGTGAATTTAATATGATCTCTGCTTGATCTGAGCTTTCTCTCTGCATGCCAGACTCAAGTGTCACATCATTTTCAACACACACTCTCTCGCTCTCACATGCATGCACACACACATTGATCCACTTTGTTGCTTTGGTTTTCTTACCCTCGCATCTAAAGTGTGCTAAGTCGCTATGGACTCCCCTTGAAAGTTCCTTCTTTTAAGCATATGTAATGTTGTCTTCTTACTAAGAGGCTCTAGATTACTTTGTTGCTGATTGATGGGAAATAGCATGTCACATTTAGAATAGGTTTTGGGCAAACAATTATCAAACATCACATCACATACTGAAATATTTTTTAATCCATCTCACATTGACTGATTTACTTTTTATTTTGTTCTTCACTTTGAAATAAATGTGTTATTGATAACAGCAAAGCCCATAAAGGTTATACAAACATTATATGCTGTTTTTCACAATTAAATAAATGAGTAAATTGATTACAGCAAAGCCCAAAACGTTACAGACGTTAGCCACAACTTGTGAATACTGAGTTATAGCATTCCCTATAGATCTCTTTAGGGTAAATTAAAACGTATATGTTATATAACAGATTCTGACTTAGCTGGTCATTAGCTTTGGACTGTAACTATTCTCAGAACACACTTTAAGTTCTACAGAACAACACAAATCTAATTATCATTCCATTATGGTATCAAACACATTATAAACTTTTGCTAAAAACTTGGAGAACGTTAGTGTTTGCAGGCGTGGCTAAGACATTTCTGCTCGTCTGAGTGATTGATAGCATTGCAGCTGGTCGCATCCATTCAGCTATATTACACACTTTAAGTGAGAAGGACCGGCCTCTTCTCATTCCTTTTGTTCCCTAAAAATGATATTCATTAGTTGAAAGCTATGTGGATTGTGCATCTGTGCACTCATTCATATTCCAGATGTCATATTAGTATTTGCCATATTTTAGAATAATACATCATAATACTTAATGCATGTTCTAACTGAAACCAAGCAGAAAGGGGAGGAGGACAGTGATGCATGCGTGTGTACCTCTCCATGCACCTCTTTGTGATTGTGCTAAATGTGCTTGTGTATTTTCAGGACGGATGTCTAGTCTTTCCACACTCTGAGGCCACTGGCAATTAGATGTTAAGTGGTCTCAGCATTATCTGAGCCTTAGCAGACAGTTTTGAGTCAGCTCAATCAATCCCCATCCATCCATTGCAGAAAAAGCACCACCTCCAGTTTATTGGAGAAGGGCCCCTAGGAGGAGAGTTCACCAACGTGGAAAAAACTACCCTTGGTCACTGAGTTTGAGCCAAGATAATGGTCCTTTCAGGGACGTATCTGCAAGTGGAAACCCCAATGGAGTCTGTGGTGACAAAACTGCAACCTCTCAAAGTGTGCAGTGAAATTGTAGCCCATCAGGAATATGATGAAGGATTTGAGAGCGGTGGTAGTGTAGTATATTATGGAATATCAGAAATTGCCGACGCGGGACGCTGTTTTGCATACAGGGCAATGTTGTTGGCAAGCCAGGAAATGTTGGTTGCTGGCTGCAATTTTATATAATATTGTTTTTGCATGAATTAGTTCCTTGTGGGAGGGAAACTAATTAGCTCATCGTTTAGAAGGGAAGAAAAAAATGTGTGGCCCCAGTGGGACGCTCAGCACGTTAAAATCAATGGAGATTTGTGCAACAGCTCATCAAATGGCAAAGCAGGGGGCCACATGCTGATAAAGGCTTGCTGTGGATGACAGTAATGGATGGACGGATTTATAGATGGATGACCACAAGTAGCATTACTACTATCACACATCACACAGCAAGAGAAGACTGAGGAATATTTAACTAAAACTATGTACGGTCACCCTTACTAAAAACTAAACAAGAAAATATGAAGAAGTACAGACCATCAGGCAAAAGCGTCATGCTAGCCGATGTGCTAAATCTGTCTGGGTGTGAAAAGTGGTGGGGGGGGGGAGCCTCTTCTTCTACTGTCAATGCCTTTGCGTGGACCAAGCCTACTGTATCTATCTTTGCTCAGCCTTCATTTTAATCTCAACTTTCAAAGTTTGTAATGCCAAATCTTGTTCCTGGTGTGTAAAGGGGGGTAGCCATTGAGTTGAGAATAAAAAACGTTTTAAAGTGTATGTTATTTTATGCATAAATAGAGGAAGTGCCATTTTGTGTGACTTTGACACTTTTCTTCCAGCAGAGAGCAAAGCAGTTCAGTGTTGCCAGCTAAATCTTTACAGCACACACTAACATAAGGGAAATGTAATATATGTAATGGCCTGCTTTAATGAAATGGCAAGACACTCTGATGGGAAAACCTGTTAACTCTCAGAAGAGATAGGAGCAGGGCAGCGAGCCATCTGAGCAGACAATGTTGCTGAGTGGATGTAAAATTGTGCTCAATATATGACCTCAAATATTTTCATACCGCCAAAGCTGATGGAATAGCAGAAGTATACGTTTTCAATAACACAATCACTTCATGTAATATTAAAAATAATAGCCAGGGTAGCCTGAATGCTAATGTAATCACAACAGAGATTATGTTTTCTGTGTCAACCTTATTTGCTGTAGAAAACAATGAGCAACAAAACAAGGATTAAACTATAATGATGATTGTGTCCTGAATATATTTAAAAAAACAAGTATTAGATTTAATTTAACTGTTACAAACAGTTTGGTAAGCAATTGATATTTTGTAGCTCAGTTTTGTTCTTCTTTTCTTTATATTTGCTATTATTAATATTCATTTGTCAGCTATATTACTGGTATTAAATGTGGGCTTTCTTCTTCTTTGAATAAATAATAAAACTAAACTAAAACATGCCCAAACACTATCAACAAATATTGTAACGTTTAAAAAGGAAAGGGGGGAAAAAGACATCCTGTGAAATTGCATGTCCTTCTACTGTATGATGTCAAAAATATGTTTAAACAGGAAAACTGTAACCATTCTCCCAGCCTTTTGTGTACAATGTATTTAAATATGTGTGTTACCTTATTAGCCTTAAAGACATGGTAATGAGCATTGACTCAGGCATTAGCCAACAAAGTGGCTCCCACCTGTATTATAAAAGAGTGTGACAAATCTATGTAAGTAAACAAGTATATGTCTTTCATTATTTCCCATTCTTTTTGTGACCAGTGTTATATTCATTTCCTTTTTAGAATTCTTCTCCCACTCCTATTGCATATACCTCTCTTCATTCAACCCCTCCTGGTATGCATCCTCATTTTGTAATCTCCTTTGTCTCCAACCGTCCTTGTCCTGGCGTCCCTCTGGACTTGTCACCTTTCACTCCTGACAGTCTGCTTTCCTCTGCAGGTATTCCTTCCAGGATGAGGAGGACATGTTTATGGTGGTGGACTTGCTCTTGGGAGGAGACCTGCGCTATCACCTCCAGCAGAACGTCCATTTCTCAGAGAGCACCGTCAAACTCTACATCTGTGAGCTGGCCCTGGCCCTGGGTTACCTCCGTACGAAGCGCATCATACACAGGTTAGATACTCAGTCTGTACAAAAAACATGAGAGGTATAGGCTTTTTACTGGTTTCCCGTAATATCTCTTTCTTATATAAATCATGTCCCACTTCTGCCTCTCTCCATTGTTTTTCACCACCAAGTCTAAGTATTATCTTTCCCGGTGTACGTTTCTCCTTGGCTGTCCACTTTAATATTATTTTCTAAGATGACTGCTCCACCATTGAGCAGAAAGGTCTAGCAGTGTCTACATGAAGGTCACACCTGACAACAGTTTACTATGAATTGCAGACTATGGCCATCATGAAATGCATTAGTTATGTCGCGGCTGCTTTGTTAATGCCTTATTTAATTTGTAAAATGCAGGTTAAGTGCTTTTTAGGCCGAAATATCTGCTGTTATGGCACAGCCAACAGTTCGCATGGCCAAGAAAGACATGGCTACAGCCCAATATTATTATTTTAAGTTGTTGAAGTGACTCAAAGGACATCCTGTTACGACCAACAATGCTGCCAAAAGTACTTTAATCCTTACAGTGGTATCGCATGACTCTTTCATAGAGGGACAATGCAGATAAGATAAACAGCTTGAAAAACAAGGTCTCAAACCACATTTTGTCTGATTGGCTTTACCAAATATATTACAAATTCAAGTGTGTCATTGCAAAAAAATCTTCAGTGTTGGTGGTTGTATATGGGAACACATTTTGACCATGGAGTCAAGGAGTTGCATCTAGCATCCCATTTGTTGTTAAAGTGGAATATTTACCTCGGTCGCAAATACAATTAAGTCTTTCGATTTGTAATCTCTGCAGATTTGTTAAAGGTCCCATGACATGGCCATATCTACTGATCATAATAGATTTACATTGTTCAATGTTCCAAAATCACATTGGTTTCTCATACAGCATCTCTGTATAGTATGTGTATTCACTCTCTGTCCTAAATGGCTTGTTGGAGCCCCCCCGCCCTCCCTATGAGCCCAGTGTGCTCTGATTGGTCAGCTCGCCCACTCTGTTCTGATGAGTCCACCACCGTTACAGCGGAAGATCAGTGAGTATGTGTTACAATGGCGTTTGTTAGCAACCAGAAAATGACACCAGTAATGACAAACAGATGAGAATGCTGCGTGGGGTCTGGGTGCAGTGTGAGCTGTATTACTGGAGTCGTTTCCTGGTTGCTGCGTGGGGTCTGCGAGACAGCGAGACATCGCAATACTCAGCCTGAGCACACACATACACTCACAGCCAGGCTGTTCGCCACACACTCACAGCCTGAGAAAAGATAAGGCTGAGTGAGTGTTTCTCCGCGATCCCAACTCTTCTATTACCAACGTTCAGGGAGCTCCATGCAAGTCAATGGGACTCCCTGATAGTTGAAAATCTACGCGAAAGGTCCCCCCACTGCATTTGATAGTGACGCCAAGGGATCCTGGTGTGTGACGAGCTCCACTGATTGGTCCATTTGGACCAATTGGTCCATTTGGGTTTGGTCACGTCACTATACCCAGGAAGAAAAAAATGGAAAAAGAAAAATATCCAACGAGGCGTTCTGGGGCAGCATAGACAGGTCTTTTCTGTGTTAGCGTTTTACTCGCTACAGGGTGTACTTTGAGGGTTTGTGACTTTGCAGACCGTTTACATGCAGAAAAAGCTACATAACACAAGGGGATGGGTAATAACCGGAGAAGCATGTCATGGGACCTTTAAGTCTTCCATCTTTTTTTTATTATTGTAAGTTCGGAGAGTATTACATTAACAAAAGGAATTCTGGAATGACATTATAATTAAAAAAATATAGACAACTGCAGGCTATAAGAGCACAATATAACAAATTATTTTATTCCTTTCATGACCCGTTCAGTATAAGTGCATACATTTTTAGCAAATACGACCTAAATTGTACAACCTTAGTGCTTTGCTCCTATTTATGAGGCACTGTTCTCTACTCTGTTGACTGAGCATGAGGTAAACACAGAGTCCTTCTCAGGTTTTGACTAATAGAAAACAAAACCGCAACAGAGAACACTAATTTATCAACACCCCCAGATAACAAATTACACCATTTAACATAGAGCAGACCACTTGCTCTTGTCCACACTCCCAACTTTAATAGGAAGAGAGAGAGAGAACAATTAATAGAAGGGTTTATTAATATATGTATTTATTGAGTCCATTGAGGGATATGAATATTTAAATGATGATTTCTATTTTAGTGCTGAAGAGGACAGACTTGATGTGCAGGTGTTGGGGGCGTTTGTTTGGATGGAATCAACATCTTTTCAATCTGCATTCATTAGCTTCAAATAGGAAGTGGGGCTGAAAGTAACTCTCAGCTCATCTCTATGGAAATTGAATAAATAATTTCCTCCATCAGATGTGGACGTGCTGACTTCAGTACAGCAAGTGATGCACTTCAGAATGTGGTTGTGTATATGTGCAGTGTGCACATGTAAATGTAGGTAAAATGCAGGATATACATTGTTCTTCTACCATTGGTCTGTGATGATATTGATTATAATGAGGAGATTAATCGAGATAATGACATTAATCCTATGTGAAATGGCAACAATGTAATGATGTTGTTCAAGAGTTTGACCATGACTTAGACAGAATATGCTTGAGAGTAGTTTGTTTCAGTATGATGGCCAGATTTCCACATTATGTTATTTAAAAAAAATGTTATTCATTTGTATGTCTTTATTCGACAGGACCTAGAAGCAGTCTGGATACAGGTTATGTTGCATTCACTGCATAGCAGAGCATGAAAGATATTTTAGCTAACCTGTTCTGTGATGTCATGTTTATTCACTTTGAACACAACAAAATACTTGAAATGATGATAATGATAAGGAGGAGGAACATTAAAATGTTGTGCACTTGTGAAGTCCATAGAAGTTGTGCTACAGAGTGCAGAGTTAATAGCATGGGGCCTATTTGTGATCCCTGCTGGATACCTTTATTAACTAATTCAGGACTTCAACTAAAACCATACAGTCCATGTTTAAAACCAATGGCAACAACAAGAGTATTGATCCCACATGGGTAGAAGACAGTAGCAGAGGGAAAACATTTTTAAATTCAAGAATATGAATTCAATGTATTGTATTAGTGTTCTTACTGCTAAATTGAAATGTAGGTTTTGCGGTCCAGTCCAGGTAATGTTTACTTCCCTTTCTGTATCCATATTGAGATGCATGATAACATTACAGCTGCAGGGACAACAACAGACATCGCTGTGATTAGCTGGTCCAATTATTTTCAATAATGAGCTCCTGCATTATATGACACTGAATGGCAAATATGAGCAATCTCAAGGCAGTTGGGACAGAGCAGCAGTGAGGTTAACAACAGCAGTTAGGCTCATCTTGACAGAGCCTGGATGGAAAATCAAAGAGACAGCAGCGTCATCATGGGACATACAGGAGCCTCAGAACATGCAGTATGATGCAAGGTGGCTAATTGAATTACACTGTGTTAAGAGGGAAATTGATTTATTTTGAAGCCTACAACGTTTAATGATGTTTGCTTTTAAATAAAAAGTTATAATCAAATCAACTATACCAAGTAGCAATAGAGAACAGCTTTTATTTGTTTGCCATTATTAGGTTTTAATGTTGATTCAAGAATAATGGTTGTACAATAATGAAATAATCTGTGTTTAGATTGGTTCACTATAAGTCATGTTGCTAACAGGCAACTCGACAAACGAGCTTGAGTATCCCGAGGTAGTGGACTAACTGGATTAATATTATCTTTGAAAACTCTTCCCGGCAAAATATCCCTGTTGGCGAAGGAAAAGTTGAGGAGAAGGGAGAACGGAAATAAATGTGTCTTGTTTTACCGAGATATTTCAGTCATTCCTAAAAAATCTGCAAATTATAGCATCTAAGAATAGGGTTCTATATATTTGGCATTGTTAAACTTGTTTCTTGTGGACAGTAGCTGGGTCATATATGTGGTTTTAGCTTAATACAGTGAGGTTAAGTCAGTATGTTTAACCCTAGCTCTTTTAGGAGTATGCCTTATTGACAATAGAATGAGTCTCAATTAGATTACATCTCCAGAGACGTAATGGGTCTCTCCAAACAACAGGAAAGATAAATGGCAAATGTGTGTCAGAGAAGGTATGTGTGTGCGTCTATACATTTACCTCACCACAGCCTCTTTGACATCAACAACAATTATCTCAGGCTGAATCCCCAGGTGCATTATGTTGCCTAACTGATTCATCATAATGGAAAGACTTGCTTGTTGTCAGCCAGCAGATGCTCTTAAAAAGTCAATATCCCTTACTGTTTCATTTCAGAAACACTCTGCCCAGTAAAGTGGTTAAGGGACTAATCATTAGCTTCTTATCAAACTGACAGACATGGATGAAGATACTGCAGACAGGCCTTAGTCTACAGGTAAGATGGAAGTTAATCTTGTGAGACCAACTGTGAAACATTCACAACAGCACAAATGTAGTAAATTGGGTGGTAGAATTATTCTCCCATCAAAGTCAAACAGCCTTGAAAACAGACTCATTCAACAACCTGAAGAAAATAGATTAAATAAAACCAACAGTTTACAAGATAGTGCTGCAGCTACGATGCAAAGCGTGCTTTCATAATTTTTTTGTGAATTATTATTACAGATAAGGTGTTTAGTTTGACTATTTTTGAAGTATTTGTTGAGTAAAAGAAAAAAGTTTGACATTTTAAAATGATCTGATTGTCAACAAATCACATACAAAAAATGTTTATCTATATTTTGCTTTAAGTGAAAAAAAAATTCAAAACCATTTCATCCCCACATGCACTTTCTGGCAGTGTATTAATCCATAGCTGAAAATAGTCCCCAACAAATACACTATTAAACCGGTTTACTTAAAGTGTGCTAAAAAGAACTACAGTGCCCAGCTTAGTCTATAGGCATGCTTGGTAAATATAGAACTATATGGGCATACTTTGTGACACATTTTTTAAGATTTGTATCTGCTGCTGGAACAAATGAGCTCGGGCTGAGTGCTACTGGAAGTTGGAAAGTATTGAGAGACGGACTAACACATTGTTGGTTTTATTCGTTTCATGGAAATTGTCCAATGTATTTATTCAGTTTCCTGAAGCGTACTGAGACCCAGCTGTTGCAGCAGCACGCCTATTTCAGCCAAGGAGGATTCTCTACTGCAAGCTATGATCTCTTATCTCTATCTCTATCTCTATCTCTATCTCTATCTCTATCACACACACACACACACACACACACACACACACACACACACACACACACACACACACACACACACACACACACACACACACACACACACACACACACACACACACACACACACACACACACACACACACACACACACACACACACACACACACACACACACACACACACACACACACACACACACACACACACGGTGCTTATTCCTCATAATCTCTCTCGTTATCACTCCCATTTGTCCTTTTTTCTCTACGTACTATAATTTCATTTCTTCACAATGTTCTTCTCTCTCATCCTTATTTCTTGGTTTTGCAGAATCTTTCTTTGTCTCCGAGGGAGTGGCACATAGCGTAGCTGTGCTTCAAATAATTTATTTGCTCCTTCATCCCCTTCTAGCGGCCTTTTGCCAGGCAGCCAAAAGGGAATATATTCTTAATTCACCTATCTGGATAATTGAAGGTGAAAGAGTAACAAAAAAATAGTCTCAGTGGGTCTTGTCATGGATGGTTCTTAAAATGAAGAGATAATATACAACACTGCAGATTGCAGGGAGGCAGACTCCGTCATTACTCTTCCTCTCCATCAGCTGCTGGGAAAGGCGAGCGTTTGTCATGTCTTCAAGTGAAGTATTCTTTATTCATGGAGTGTGTTAATGTTTTATTTTCCAGCAGAAGAAGAAAAATATGAACAAAGAGGGAGGGAGAGTAGAGATAATTTATACACTTATATTTCATAAATGCAGAATAAGGTGCCAGCTGATGCCAGCTCACTGATTTCCACAACAAAATGGTGAATTAAGCATTATCGTTGTGAACAATCTCCCTCGGCTCACCCCAGCAGATTAGTGATGGGAGGAGGTCTGAGGTCTGAGAATGTTTACTCGCTAGTCTGTAACAAAAAGATCGCTAATTGCCTGCTTGTGTATCTAACTCACGTGTCTGCCTGTGGGAGAAAGAAGGAGAAGGTTTTTGGCTACAATCATTGTATCTCAGCAGTCAGAAAGACAGACATGCAGACAGACAGGAGGATCTACCGGCAGATATACCGAGTCAAAGAGCGAGGAGAGAGCTGGCATTCTTTGTAACACTCCCGAGTGTTTCTGACTCTGTGAATTATTAATCACTGGTAATTGTGATGTAAGTTTTGGCCTTGGCTTTTTAGCGCCGACTGGCTGCTTTCAGTGTCTGCTCGGCGCTCTCCCGCCTCCCAAAAATCAGCTCCAAATTAGACTGGGGACTTGTCAAGGCCAACTTTTGTCAACCAGACGCACTCAGTAACCTTGTTAATGAATAAGGGATGAACATCTCTCAGCTCAGGAGTTGCTACTCTCATCTACGCACACACACAATATTTACCGAAGTGCGTAAACAGGGTGGCAGACATGCACGCGTACACCTGTGTTGTTCTCACTCTTGTCAAAGCTGCTTTTCTGTAACAGTGAGAAGAAAGGGTGAGCGGGACACGCATCAGTTAGCCTCTGTGGGTCTAGTTGAGTTTTCAATTCACGTTCAAAGGCAGCGGCTGTCTGACTCGCTATTCAATGGCTGGTGGGCGTGGGTACTTAGAACTGAGGGATTCTGTAACTGTGCTTATCTGTGAGTGTGTATTTGCACAAACTGTGAGTTACTGTGTTTGTGTGTGTGTGTGTTTACTGTATGTGTGTGTATTGCTTGTTTTGAGATGTAGCTGCTGTGGGCTAGGGCTTCCAGAACTCCACTCTCTATTGTTCCCAAGAGGGAGAGGCACAATCTCAAACAGCTCTCCATTTTATTGTGGAGTTGAGAAGAGGGCTACTAAAGCAGCACAGCCATAATAGAGTTTCTGATTAAACTGCCAGCAATCTACGGCCAGAAAAACAGGACAACAATTTCACAGCAGCTATGGATTAAAAAGTAAAAATCAACTAATTTAATATTTTACATTTTATTATTTATTTTACAGAACATTACGTTAATATTTCATTTTGCCCCAGGATAGAAAACAGGAAAATGGCAGAAGTAATGTAACAAGGGGGCTGTGCAACACACCTTAGTTCTTCTGGTACAGTTTGAAATGTGTCCTAGCACATGACTTAAAAAAAAGATAAGCTAGAACAAATATTCGATACATTAAAGTGTCTTCTACTAGATGCATCTGTTTGATAGCTGGTTCATTGTTTAACTCATAATTGTAAACAAAACTGCCTTCTAATTTATTTATCTTTCACTTTTTTTAATGATTTATTTTCTGGGTTTTAAACTGTGATATGGTTTAGAGAAAATTATGAGGAAACATTCAAAGATAAAATATTTTATTTTTAACATTTTACAGACTATTTTACAGACTATTTACTATTATTTGATAAATAGAAAAACATTCAGTAATAATGGATTATAAAAAAAAGGTTGCAGCTCTATTCAAGTTACTACAAAGCCAACATCAAATGTCTGCTAGAACCTGTAATCTTGTTTAAATAATGTTTTCGTCAGCTTGTTTATTTAATTTAATTATCTTGTGCGGCTGCCTGTTGACAGTATGATAACTTATTTACTTTACAGGTGTGTGTGTGTGTGTGTGTGTGTGTGTGTGTGTGTGTGTGTGTGTGTGTGTGTGTGTGTGTGTGTGTGTGTGTGTGTGTGTGTGTGTGTGTGTGTGTGTGTGTGTGTGTGTGTGTGTGTGTGTGTGTGTGTGTGTGTGTGTGTGTGTGTGTGTGTGTGTGTGTGTGTGTGTGTGTGTTCTTATTTTAACTCTGCATGTGAGTGTGGACATGTGTATGCTTCCTTCATCTCTCAGTGTGTGGTTGCCTGACCTGTGTGTGTGTGTGTGTGTGTGTGTGTGTGTGCGTGCGTGCGTGCGTGCGTGCGTGTGTGTGTAAGCCTCCGTTCTCAGGTGTTTTGGCCCGCTCCAGTATCAGTGCACTATCATATGACCAGGTACAGGCTTCAGTTACTCCTGCACCTCTCATAGAAGGCTGTAATGAGGCCATTAGATCCTGCTAATAGCTTGTAGGGTCAGTCAACCGAGAGAAAAGCCGAGGGGATCAGCTTGCATCCAGCTCTCCTGGCCTTTCGTCTCACTCAGAACAGCCCAAAATGTTTACCTGCATTACTTCCTTTTCTGTTTTACTCACTTTATTCCTCAGTTTGCTTTTTGAAGTCTCTTCCTCTTTCTTGTAATTTACCTCAGCGCTCTATATCTCACTCCTCTTAACTTTTAATCTAATTTGTCTCATTGACTCTCCATTTGATTCTCTCAGTTCATCAGTACAGAAAGGTATTAAACACTGTTTTCTATAAAATGTTCCTTCTAGTGCCATTAGCTCCTAATGTATTCCTATATCTTTTTAACTCTTACTCAATACGTGTTGAGTATAGATGTCTGCATTATTTAGTCTACCTGTTCCCTCTTATTTTGGCCATAAACATAACATGTTATTATTTTCTGTTTATCTTCAAAAATGTTATACCTTTTTATTACCTGTTTTTATTTTATTTTTCTCAGCAAGTGATTCATACAAAGCTGTCAATTTCAATGTAAAGAGCGGTGTAAATTATAACAGTTCCTCCTTATTTTGAGATGTAATGTCTTATAAACAGAAAGTCTGACTGCAAGATGTGCACATTAAAGTGGAACAATTTCAGGTAGCATTGCAGTGACATAATACAAATTGCTGTCATGATTTGGTGGTTGTCAGAACCCGAGCAGGATCTCAGTTTAGAAGCTGAATTCAAGTATCTCCTCAAATAGTTTTTTCCATCACATTTCATCTCATCCAACTCTGACAGTGTTATCTAGACGCCATTTTGTTGTGTCACCTCTGAAAGCATCCCGTTCCAAGTAGTAAATGCTTGCAGATGGTTGAGGTGTCACCTCGCCAAGCAGGCCGTCTCCACACAGCTCCGTGTGACCGGGGCGGCAACACATCCATCTGTTTCTCTCACTTATAGAAGCTGCAGAGCACTTATACCAGCTAATAAACACAGGGCATAACTGCCAGCTGAAATGAGCAGGTGACAGCTTTAAGTACTCTTCTCTTCGCTTTAGTAAAAGAAAGTCTATTTCCAATTCACACTGCATTTAACAACTTCATTCTATCAATGGGAAAATGGATCAATGGAATTCCTTTCTATGAAACCTTCTCAAAAGTGTTTCTAATGTTTATGAGTCATCAAAAATGATTGCACGGGTAAACCAAAGACTTTAGTCTTTTAAAGAACAAAAACATATTAGCCATACAACATCATTACAGAGCTGTCTGTATACTTCTCACTGTGTCTTTATTTTTTGGATATAAAGACTTATTTTGCTGGATAATTACCTCCTAATATAATTTAATTCATAGATTATTAAACTGAGAAACTTAGTATTGATTGTGACTGTAAGAATAAGCCACATAAGTCTCCATAAGGATTATAAAATATTTACTTTTTTATGCAAAACCGCTACACATTCTAAATCCAAGGCTTCTTAGACTAATCATTTGTTTTTTTTCTGTGATGTTTTTAATGAATCTCATTTTCGTATTTTGTGCATCTTGTTAAACATTTGTCATCTCTTTGTAGTTTGCCAATAATTGCAGTTTCAGGCAGCTTTGTTCTGTGTTTACTCAGAGACAAGTGAAACATTTCATTGAAAAGCCATGTTTGTTTAGAAAGCTGTAGGAGGCTTATGCAACGAGCCTTGATGAGAGGCTGACACGATTTTGATCAACCCTCATTTCCTCGAATCTCAATGGATAACAAAAGTGTAAAATTAGTAGAAACAATACTTGTATAATTTAGCAGAAAGAACAAATATTAAATTGAAATGTGCTCAACATTCACTTTTTCAGTTTACTGCAGAGTCACTTTGCCTGTTTTAAGTGTTAATCTGAAGACACCAGGAGGTCATGATTATGTGATCAAGAGCTGTAGCTGACAGTGTTGAACCACACTGAATTTTTAATGCAAATGCAGATGTCTTGCACTCAGACACATCTGCTCTCGTGACATGTTCCATCTGTCTCACCCTTGGTGGTGCAAGTTAGTGTTTCAAACTAGTATGGCTATACCCATTTCTTTAAAGGAGTAAGGGGCGTTTTGTATTAATCTCCACTGTCAGGAGACCCGGTCATCATCATCATCATCATCATCATCATCATCATCATCATCATCATCATCATCATCATCATCATCATCTCCTCTACCTCAGCAGCGTGGCTTTTACAACTCGCCACCTCCTAATGAGGCTTTCTGCTTTGCTTTATCTCTACAGCCAGTTGTCTCCTCTTGTCCTGTGGCTTGACAATGGCAGCATGGCCTTTAGCTAGAAAAGATGCCTCCTTGTTCTGCTTTTTTAGCCGTGACACGTGCCCTTCCTCTCTCCCCTAGTGCCAGCCTTTGACGCAAATGTCAGCTAATTAAGGGTTACATGGTCGACCTTTCTCCCCACCACCTGGGCCCCCGCGCATTCAACCCGCCAAAGCTGCCCAGAGCCAAGCGCCATGCTACAGGTTGTCTCCATGAGTGTGTTGCTGAAACACACCTGTGCACACACAGACACGCAAAACGCAGGTTGGCCTTTGATATGCTAAATGCTGCTGGGGTCCTACAGGGCAGTGGACTCAATTAGAGGAGACACCTACTGTCTAACACTGAGGATGTACAAAGACATACCCTAACACCACAAGCAGATTTTAAAAAATATGTAATTTTCACTTAATCAGTCTCTCATTCAAACCAGAGTTGGTGATTGTAATAACAGTGGAAAGGCAAACAAAAAATAGTTTTGACGAGTCTGAATTTGTTTGTTTGTTTTTTAATGTCATGTAAATCTACTGATGTCTGACTCAAGCCTGGTGTCCTTGAGGAGAGCATATTAATTTATATTTTGCATGTTAATGATTACTTTTAAAGGCCCATTTTGTTACCTTTGTATCTGCATTACGCATTATTTTGTGTACTGGAATCCCCTGCTGGCCTGATTAAAATGTCTGTCATATTTCAAACATGATCTTGAAAAAAGCACATTAATTTCACTCACTGCTAATGTATTAACAATTTAAACTGTCATCGTTCGTTAATGTTGATGTCAATTTAAAAATGAGCACTGCATTTGACCATCATGCACAAGTGGAACATCTGAGAGGGGCTCTGAATATTAAATATTGTCTCTCCAGTTCAAAGCATCTTTACATCTGTGGGGTCACGTTCCAGATAAGCTAGAACAAAGAGGAGCGAAAACCACACCGAGCCTTTCAACTACTGAAGGATGAAAAAACTCTTAAATACAAATCTTTAAAAATATAATAAATATCAGAGTCTGACAGTCTCTCAAACTTGAATTGTGTGGTAAAGGCATGTCTGTGTGTGTCAGTGGGCAGTGGTGGAGACTAAAAAGGTGAAATGTTAAAATAACTGCAAGTGCGTATGTTATAAGGAATAACCCGGGTGGCAAAGAAAGTGTTAGGTCATACAAGAAAGAGAACGTTTCAAGGGCAGATAAAGATCAGCGGAAATAAGAAGAAAGAAGAGAATAATTTAGCTTTGAATTAAAAATGAACAGCCAGGAGGGATGTCACTGAGCTCTGAACTGTTCTTCATATCAGCTGATCAGGTCAGCTGGGACGTTTGTATTATCACTGGTGTCTTTATGACACTTTGTAACAATTTGGGAATCCACAGGATGTGTGGCTTTGACATCTGTTGAGAAAATGTATTGTCTCTATTATTCACTTTTTATGGTTCCGCTACAAAGCAGATAAATCAATAGACTATCCCTAGTGCATTCGATTTATGAGAAGATAGAGGGATTCAGAAAGGAGGGAATTGAACAACAATCCACAAATGTGTCATCAAAACAACAAAAAAAGACATCCAGAAGTAGATAGATGGAAAATGGAAAAAGGAATGCAGTAAATCAAACACGAACTGGGCTATGACAATTTAAAAAAGACTGTGTAAATGTTTGTAAGGAAACTAAATGTCATTTTATTGAAAATGTAATCCATTAATCCTACACTGTTTCCAATAAGGAACAAGTAAGTAGTTACTGAAGTCTTAAAAACAGAGCAAATACATATTCAAATGTACAGCTGGTTTTCTGCTTCCAAAAACAACTTGGAAAAAAACAACTTGGAGAGAATGGTTTGGTTCCGGATGCCATTTGGATTTGATGTGTATAAATCTAAAGAAAGAAGATAGGTGCAGACAAAACATCTGTTTAAAACGGAGAGAAACTGGAAAAAAAAGATGACGCAGAAGCTGTGCCCTCAGTAAGAGCTTCAGTCTACACCTGCTCCTCTTCTCATGTTTCTCATCCACTCCCACAGCCTAACCTGCTGCCCTATCTCTTTTTCCATTTGTTTTCCCCACCTGGTGAAGTAGTGCAGCAGAGTACCATTTAATGGTTCGATCTACTGTATTATGTCCATTTTTGTGTTTTCCTGAAGTGAAATGACTCATCATAAAAAATGAGTCAGCCTACTTATACATTCACCTCGGGGAAGCTTTTGAATTTGATGATCTGAGCACGTAGTTCTTTCGGTAAGACTTTCGACACACAGGAGGAGTTTTGTTTACTTCAGCAGTATAAAAAGTGGTTTGTTAAGAACAAGTAAAAGAAGAACTAAACTGATATGAGCAATGTAACCTCCATGGAAGGACAGAAAAAGATGAGGGTGCCACCTGGAGAAACTCAAGCGTCATCAGCGGTAAATGAGATATGAAGTACCACCCACTGGGTTTGAGTCACAGGTGGACTGAGCGCTGCTGAAACAATATGTGCTTATCATTATAGATTTTACCACAAGCCAAAATGAAGGATCTTGAAGATTACTACTCTAAAAGCACATTTCCCATAATGAATCTCACGGGACCAGATGTGAGATGATCTGATGAGACTTGTGTTACTAATGGCGTCATTTCAGTCTGACACCACTGGCAGAATTTTCATATATTTAGTTGCCGTGTTAAATAATTCCTCTGGCTGTCTTATGGTGTCACTAAACATTTGCATACTTAAACAAATAAGCAGGCTGTTTGTCAGTACATTCAAATGATCCAAAAACAACTTGTATGCATGTTTTATAATGTGTCATGTCATGCTTATATTTAGGCAACTAAAACCTTGCATTTTCTACCTACTTTAACTAAAAGGGCTGGTCTACAATGTCAAAGTAATTATGTAACAAAGATAACCAATCTGCCACGCCCACAGGAACAGCATTGTACTGTTACCTCATACTAAATAGTTTATAATCCATTTTGAGTCATGAGAAAAAGCCTTAAAGACCAAACTGGGCTTCTTTGCATTGGATTACCAAGGTTTAAGCTTGATACATATCAAGGACGCTTAAGTATTAACTAATTATACTAGACTGGCTTTTTTCATATTCTCACTTTACACATTTTAACTGCTGTAGCCTTAAGACTCGAGCACTGACTCTATTCTACTAAAAGCAATGTGCAAATCCCAGTACTGCTTGTTCTCCAAACAATATGAATACGAATTTCAAAGATCTGTTCATGAATGACAAATACAATCTGATTCTGGTTTTACTTTCTACATAAAACCACAAATATACAGGGAAACATACTAATCCAACTGAACTGTTTTCCCTTTCAGAGACATCAAACCTGACAACATACTCTTGGATGAACATGGTAAGATCCCTTCTCTAATTGTATTTTCAATTCACTCATATTGGGGTCAGGGTTGGAATTTAAAGACTGTGACAATAAGATTTGTTTGAGTTTTGGTACCTGTTGACATATCATGATACCATTTGACTGACACACAGAGACCTGACTTGTTTTTCTAAATTCAAGACTGAACATCTCCTGACTATGGAATTTATTGAACCTCCAATCCATGGGATCACTTCTGCAAACATCAAAAAGAGATGCAATGCTCACTCAGAGGCAGGTTACACAGATAGGGCTTGCAGCATAAAAAATACCTTATACCGTATTTTAAGAATTGCAACATTGGAAAGAAGTCGACTTTTTTATGCCCACACTGCCAGTCTGCATTGGGTTGAAGCACTGTGACATTAACATGGTGTTCTTTCCCACTGAAATATTGGATGAAATAAGACAGAGTGATGTAACAGTGTGTGAGAAGGACGGCATGATATTAATGATGTCTGCTTCTCTGCTGTGAGTTAAAATCATGCTCTGAATGATTAATTAGGTTTCATCAGAGGCTTTCATGTCAGTTACAGTATCAAACCAGCAGACAAATGCACATTACCACACATACAATGACCAACAGTGTGCGTTTGTATGCATGTCAAAGGGAGGGAAACAGCCCGGCATGAAGAGTAAATGCCTTCATTTATATATGTATCAAAAATAATGTTAAAGTACTTTATGTTATGATCAATCTGGGATAAACACAGAGATCCTAGAAAGATGGTACAGTATGAACATACACTACATGGCCAAAAGTATTTATGAACAATACAACTACTTTGAAACTGTCCGTGTGGCTTTTACTTAGAGGGAAATCCTTCACATACTTGTTGTTTAAAAGTAGTCTAAGCTGACTGCCTGGCAACCTCACAGGTTGTGACTGACGACGCAGAACGCTATTTTCACGTTGTTTCGGCGCTGGGGAGCTCCACTGCGACCCGGACGGTGAGCTTTATTACATCTCCTCCTCCCCAGGATAAATATGCAGCGTTCAAGGCTTTCCTGCTAAAGACTTTCGAGCTGTCACGGTCGGAACGGGCCCGACGCCTGCTCGCTATTCATAGCCTGGGGGACAACAAGCCTTCTGACCACATGGAGATGATGCTCAGCCTGCTGGGTACGGAAGAACCTAATTTGTTGTTCATAGAACTGTTTCTTCGGCACATGCCGCCGCATGTACAGACAGCGCTCGCTAACACGGCTATTACTGAGCCCCACGCTTTGGCCGAAGAAGCCGACCGGTTCTTCCTGGCAACCCAGCGTTTTGCCACAGAGGTGCTGGCCCCGCCACGCAGCGGCACCTTCCCTGGTACAGGCATGCCACCTAGCAGAAGCTCCGGGGCTGACGTCAGCAACTCCAGTGTGTTATTACCATGCACGCTACGGGGCGAAAGCGAAGATGTGCCGTCCTCCCTGCACCTACAAGGTAACGGGAAACGCCAAGGCCTGCGCTCGGTAGTGGCCGCGAGCGTGGGCACATCCAACCGGCTCCTGGTCATCAGGGACACCCTCTCTGGTCGCAGACTCCTTTGTGACACAGGAGCCCAGTGGAGCGTCCTGCCGGCTACCGTGGAGGACGCTGCCGATGGAGGCCACGGCCCACCGTTAACGTCCGCTAACGACACCCCTATTCGCACCTATGGCACAAAGACAGTGGACCTGTGCTTCGAGGGTCAGCGGTTTAAGTGGGATTTCGTCACGGCTGACATCTCCTTCGCTCTCCTCGGCGCAGACTTCCTGTGCGCTCACGGACTGCTGGTGGACGTCAAGAACAGCCGCCTGGTGGACGCACTGACGTTTGCCTCTTTCACGTGTACCCGCGGCGAGGCGTCATTCAGCGGGCTCTCCAGCTCACTCTCACAGGGCGACAAGTTCCAGCACCTTCTCAGTGAGTTTCCCGACTTGACGCAGCCCACCTTTTCCTCTGCCACTACCAAACACGGGGTAGAGCACCACATTGACACTGAAGGCCCCCCTGTCTACGCTAGGGCCCGGCGGCTCAACCCTGACATGCTGGCAGTTGCCAATTCGGAGTTCGTGAACATGGAGCGTCTGGGCATCATCCGCCGCTCAGACAGCCCTTGGGCTTTGCCGCTTCACATGGTCCCTAAATCAGCCGGTGGCTGGAGACCGTGTGGTGACTACCGCCGCCTTAACGACGCCACTACGCCAGACCGCTACCCGGTCCCTCACATCCAGGACTTCTCTGCACACCTGGCGGGCAAGCTGGTTTTCTCCAAGGTGGATCTGGTGCGGGGCTACCACCAGGTTCCGTTGCACCCCTCGGATGTCCCCAAAATTGCGGTAATTACGCCGTTTGGGCTTTTCGAGTTCCTGCGTATGCCTTTTGGACTTAAGAACGCAGCTCAGTCCTTTCAGCGACTGATGGATTCAGCGCTCAGAGACATGCCATTCATCTTCGTCTATTTAGACGACATCCTGGTCGCCAGCTCCTCCTCCGAAGAGCACCAGGCACATCTCCGGGTCCTTTTCGTGAGGCTCAACCAACACGGCCTGATTATCAACCCGGCGAAGTGTCAGTTCGCGTTGTCCTCCATCCATTTCCTCGGGCAACTCATCAGCAAGGATGGGGCCGCCCTCCTCCCGTCGAAAGTGGAGGCCGTGTCTGCCTTTCCACGACCACCTAGAGCTCGGGCGCTCCGAGAGTTCCTCAGGATGGTGACGTTTTATCACCGGTTCATCCGCCGGGCGGCCCACACCATGCGCCCGCTGTACGAGGCCCTCAGGGACAAGTCCCCCGGCCAGGCCATAGACTGGACGGCTGAAAGGGAGGTCGCTTTCAACGCCACCAAAGCCGCCCTGAGCGAACCCGCCATGTTGGCTCACCCGTCACACAGGGCCCCCATCGCTATCACCACCGACACGTCTGACTACGCAGTGGGCGCGGTGCATGAACAATGGGTCGACGGCGCCTGGCAACCGCTCGCCTTTTTCAGTCGCCAGTTGACTCCCAGGGAGCGCAAGTACAGCGCTTTCGACAGAGAACTCCTTGGTCTCTATTTGGCGGTTCGCCACTTCCGTTTCCTGCTATAAAAGTATAGCTTGTAACTAGTGCTGCGTACCGGTACGCCGAACCGGTACTGGACTTGTAAAAAGTTTCGGTTCAAGTCCAGTTAAAACCGGAACGTCGGGAACCGGTACTTGGACTCGCAAAAAAACTAGCACTTACGTATATATTCTGGTGTCTGTGGTTATTTAAACATTCCCTGATAAACGTTATTCAGCGTCAATAAATGAGTGCTAATCCCAGTGTGCTCAGTGTACAACATCACATGTCATTTCACCTTCGATTCACGGTTTGAAAACGTAGCATTTCGCCACATGCGAAGAATTTTCAGAATAAAAGTATTAAGTTTAGTGTGAACTTCCGGTTTTTTCAGAATAAAACTGATTTAAATTAAATAGTGTATTTAATTCAAAATTAGGCCATATCAACATTGATTTTAATTTCTAACAGTATGTATGTACATCACTATGTATGTAGTATGGACTGTATAATGTACACATGTTACTTTGATACCTCGCCTCCGACTCCCGTCTCTCGGCACTACACCGTTCAACAAAAGGATACCCAAAATCTAAATATTGGATTGTTCTCTCTTAGTAAGATCCCATTTTTATTACAATTGGGGTCTTACCTTGACTTGAAGATGAAGTCCATGCTATCCTTCTGGACAACAATCTCTATTACTTTTTTGTAAACGTCCTCCTTATCTTCCTCTAGTTTCAAAAGTCTAGTTTGTTGTTTGCGTCTACCGTCTCTGCGTAGATTAACAGTAGCAACAAGAACCTGTGTGCTCACTTGCGCCCCCTTCAGTGCGGCAGAGGTTATGGCTGCCTCCCCTGGTGCTTTTTTCATTGCCATTGTACGATGAGACCAGCGAGCCTAAATATCATATATACGTGAAATAAGTTATTTAGAGACTATGGATAGCGAGGATAAATGTAATAAAGGGATCTACAAACATTACATTGGTGACATACAGTGAGATGGTGCAGGCATGCGCTTAGAGCCCGCTTTCCAGCCAGTTCTCATTCATAACACTCCGTTCGATGTCTCACTATGGGATGTGCCTCATCGCGGAGCAAACAGAAGCATCAATCTCATTACGCCAATCCTGATTGGCTGGTGATCTTGACGTCAACGTCAGGGGAAATCACCCCCTATAAGTAGCCTGCGCCACGACGCATGCGTCATTCAAACACCTCTTCTCGCTTCAGAGCACATCTCGAACGGTAGCCGGGCTAGCTTAACAGTCCACAGACTGAACCCAAAGCTAATTTTCGGTCGACGGGCGTTAGCCGGCTACCCTATTCTCTCACAGAGGAGTATTATAGTCAACCTCGCCGTTCTTCCTCTGGAGTAAGGTAAGGTTTTGACTTCAAGTTAGCAACACACCAGTCGCTAACTTGTAATATTACCATACCAGGTACTATCCTTGAGAAAAAAAGACCCACGCTGTCCTTTTCCCCCCGGATTAAAGACAGATCGGTAAACACTTTTTTCTCGAACGTACCTGTCATGAGCGGACCCTCTCCACGCCTCACGGCGAACGAGATGGATGCCTCTCCCCCTCACACCAGAGGAGTCAGGAACTCGGAGGCTCGGCGCTGCGGTTGCGGGTTGAAAGTGTCAGGCACCAGTGTTGGGAAAGTTCACTTTCTACATGAACTAGTTCAGTTCACAGTTCACACATTTTAAAATGAACTAGTTCAGTTCATAGTTCATAATTCAAAATGTTGAACTAAAGTTCATGGTTTCAAAAATGAACTAATTCATAGTTCATAGTTATTTTTTCAATACGTTGCTGCGAGCTATTATTTGTCTCCTGTACGATGTTAATGGGCTCAAACTGTATTCTTCTTTATTAATAACTGTCATATAGTATTTTATACCTGTTTACTTTATTCTCTTATTTTTTTTATAACTATAATGATCATAGAAAGATGTGCCTTTACCTCACTGGTTGTAGACAAAGCTTCTTATATTCGTTAGCATAGCTAGCTAACCAGATGCTAATGATAACAACAAAGTTATTGACTGTATGACAAATGAGCAGATCGCCACTGGGCTTTCAACTAAAGACACAGACACGCAGAAACTGCGGCATGTGTATGGACTTTCTGCCATTTCTGAAGTGCTGGAGTGGCGTTCTGGTGCTCTCCGTCAGAACTGCACCCCTGTCAGTCGAGACATATACCACGTGATGACACGTTAGGTGTGTTCAAGGACCCTGATCTTGGCCAGGAAAAACAGGCACTTGCTTGTTTAATTATTTTGCGGTCTAGATTTCTTTCATTTTTTTATTTTTTGCGTGTGTTTATAAATTACCTCGAGGGCCGTACCAAATTGTCTCACGGGCCGTATACGGCCCGGAGGCCGGAGATTCCCCACCCCTGCCGGAGAGTCTCACTCTGAGCGAGTGCTGCTGCAGCTGCTCTCGGCTTCGTCCATACTAATTCATTCATTCATTCATTCAATGCTCGCCGGTTCCGCGGTTCCACATTGTTTGTTGTGAGGAGTCTGATATATTTAGTATATTTATATTTTAGTGCGACAGCCAGGGGTGACAGGCGCGTACGCGTCACAGGCAGCTTGCTGTTGCCAAATTGGGTGGTTTTCCGCATTATTTTGAAGCCTGTTTACGGTGTGTTTTAACTGGGTTTTCGGCTGAAAGGCATATGAAATCTGGCACACTTTTGAATGCCGTTATAATACAGTGCTGAGAATGAACGCACTTTTGAACGCCGTTATACAGCGCTGAGAATGAACGCGTTCTCAATTACGTTCATCTAGCGGAAATACAGTACGTTCAGTTCACGTTTGCCCAAAATATGAACGCGTTCATGAACGATCGTTCATTGAACGCGTTCAGGTACATCACTGTCAGGCACAGACTCACACCAGATCTGTTCGTCCTGCCTCGGGCTGGAACACGCCCAGGAGGCCATCGACAACCCCGGCTTGTGCGGACATTGTGCCCGCCTCACCGTGAAGAGCCTCCACCGAAGGTTAGCGCAACAAGTTAACCTGTCGGGACGGGACCCCCTCATGTCCACTGATCTGCCGACCGGCAATCAAGACACGGGGACATCTGCCGCAGAGATGGAGCCCCTCACTGCGGTCTGGGGCTCACCGACAGCGGCACCCGCAGAACCGGAATCCCGCGCCATATCAGGCCGAGATCCGGTGGCGGCAAGAAACGCGGGAACGGGGCCCCACGCTATACCAAGCTGGGGCTCCCGACTGGACCTCACCATGGTTTCACCCGCGGAAGATGTCCTGGAGTTAGACTACATGGAGGACGAAGAGTACACCTCTGAGTTCCTCCTGTCTGACTCGGATGAGCAGGAAGACGACATCTTCATGTCATCGACTCAGGCTGCAAAGCCGGGAGCGATGGCTGCTCCCCCGGGCGACAGCACACCAGCTTCGCCCTGTCTCAGTATGGACCTACAAGCCGTGTGTCAGCGCGCTGCGGCCAAACTAGACATCCCATGGCCCGAAGTGGCCAAGGAGACCTCCAGGTCCCGTTACGAGGGAAAACTTTTTTCCCAAACAACGAGGGCAAAGAGGCAACTCCTCCCGGTCTTCCCGGAGATGTTGGATGAGGTGTCGGTCTCGTGGAGAGACCGGCCCTTTAGCAACAAGGCCCCAATCCAGGGTGCCCACTCCCTTGACTGTGACGGTATGGAGAGGCTCGGCCTGCTCCACATACCACCTATGGAACCGCTGGTGGCAGCCCACCTCCTACTGAGGATGGGCCAGCCACCAAGCAGGAACCCCACGCTGCCAGCAAAAACGGACCGATTCCAGTCTACCATGACGGAACGGGCCTACAGAGCTGCAGCATTGTCCGCCAGGGCTCTGAACGTTTCCTCGATGCTAACCGCATACCAAGCGGAGCTCTGTGAGGATATGTCGAGCAATCCTGGACCGGCCACTCGACGAGATAGCCGTGGTCACAGACATTTGTCTCCGTGTCCAACGCTGCGCCGTCCAGGCCACGGGCAAGATAATGGGGATCATGGTGGTGCAGGAAAGAGCTAGATGGCTCAACCTCACCAACCTCCCAGACCGGGAAAAGGAAGATGTGCTTGACATGCCCATTGTTCCCGAGGGGATTTTCGGCTCCGCTCTCGCTTCCATGCAGAGGAAGTGCGAGTCGAAAAAGAAGGAAGACAAGGCCCTCCACCTTTGTCTCCCTCGAAGGGTCCAGCCGCGGCCTTTGCAACGGCGGCCCTTCGCCCACGCTGCACCGCGCTCTGCTAGGTTCAAAGTACCAGGACAGCAGAGGGCGCAGCCCGCCCCGAGTCCCCAGCCCAGGCAGGAGACGAGGGCGAGTTGGTCTAGAACATCTCCAGTTCCGGCTGTAGCCCAGGCACAGCCAACCCAGAATTTCGGCCAGCAGGCGAGGAAGAAGAAGCGAGCGGCCTGACAGCCCCTCCTTCTCCCCTCCGTGACGGAGCTGGAAGTTCCTTCCCCGGCTCTAAATGTGTCCCCGCCGCCTCGAGAGATGCCTCAACGCCATCCTCAAGTCTGCACAAAACACATGTCACACAAAACACACAAACCCATAGAGAGTCAACCCACATTCTGGAGAGAAAGGTTCTCTCTCTCCTAGAAAGAAGGGTTTTATCTATAATGCCCACCGAGCGGAGTCAGATTACGGGGGAAAATGTCCTCGTAAAGCACCCGCTCAACATGGGCCTCATAATAAAACTAAACCCCCGCCACGGCTTACGGAGAGTTTTGGTGATTATGAAATGCGTAGTGGCACTACACCCGACTTTTCCAGTGCGGGACGCGCCTACGGGTGCAGTCCTTTCACGGAAGGTGGTCACCACGGACGCAGGTCAGACGGGCTGACAGGGGACTTACGAAGGTCGCCCGGTGAGAGGTCTCTAGAACAGAGACTTCCAGCGGGTACGCGTAAATTACCCGGAGCTTTTAGCGGTGTTCCCCACCCAAAAATGCTTCCTGCCTTCTCTCAGAGGACTTCATGTCCCCGTGAGGATAGACAACACGATATCGTGTATGAACCGCCAGGGGAGATTGCGTTGTCTCCAGTCACACACACTGGCACACAAACTGATCCCTTGGAGCGGCAGACGTCTCCTCTCTCTGAGAACGACACAAGTACCGGGTGTTATGCACCTAGGGACAGAATTACTGTCAAAGGGTGCACCACTCTATGCAGACTGGACTCCTCATCCAAGGATCGGGAGTCCGCTGTGGGTGCGTTACGGCGGAGCCGCGTTAAGTCTGTTCGCAAGGGGAGAAAATGCTCAATGCTCCGGGTCCTCTGTACACGTTCCCACCCCTGGTTCTGTTCCCCTTAACTCCGGCCAGAGTGAAAGAGCAACGCCACACACTTACTCTGATGTTTCCACCCTAGCCCGCAATATACGGGCTGGCGGGGATATATCAGCTGTTGTGCGGGCAGCCGTGGCAGCCCCCACCACGCAGGGACAGATTGTCTCAGGCGGGGGGGGGGCGAACCTTCACCCACGCCCAGAGCGCGGGGCACTATGGGCCTGACCCATGAGTGGTACAATCTGAATACAGTGGGACTCCCTCAGAAGGTGATAAACACTATTCAGAGTGCGAGAGCTTCCTCCACCAGGTCTCTTTACGACTGTAAGTGGAGGGTGTTTGAGGAGTGGTGCCTTCAAGAAGGGCACATCTCTTTTCAATGTCCTGTCGGGGTGATTTTATCATTCCTACAGGACTTGATCGATAAACACAGAGCTTTTTCCACGATCAAGGTGTACCTGGCTGCTATTGCTGCATGCCATGTGGGCTTTGAGGGTAAGACAGCTAGCCAACATCCTTTGGTTTGCCGTTTTATGAAGGGAGCGCGCAGGCTCCTCCCTGTCTCCAGGTCGCTGGTGCCCTTATGGGACCTGGCAGTGGTTTTAAATGGGCTCAAAATGACCCCATTTGAACCCCTGGAAGGAGCTGACATGAAACATCTGTCACTCAAGACAGTGCTGTTACTGGCCCTGGCATCCGCCAAACGGGTCAGTGATATCCATGCACTGTCTGTACATCCCTCATGCACTCAGTTCGCCCCAGGGCAAACGAGAGTGTTGTTGAAACCCAACCCTGCCTTTACACCAAAGGTGGTTGGTTCGTGTACCCCGATTGACATTGAGGCATTTCCTCCGCAGCTGGTTTCCTCCGGGGAGCAGCAGCAGGATCTATTGTGTCCAGTCCGGGCTTTGCACACATATATGGACAGATCAAAAGAGCTTCGTCTTAATGACCAACTCTTCGTGTCCTGGGCTAAACCTCACAAGGGTAAGCCTGTTACTAAGCAACGACTATCCCACTGGATCGTGGAGGCGATTGCTTTGGCCTATACGAGTCAGAATCTGCAAGCACCTTCGGGTCTGCGGGCTCACTCGACTCGGGGCCTGGCTACATCCTGGGCTTTGTTCAAGAGTGTTTCCATCCAGGATATCTGTGCAGCGGCAAGCTGGTCTTCGCCGCTCACTTTTGTCCGCTTTTACAGGCTGGACGTCTCCGCTCCAAGCGTGGCCCGAGCAGTGCTGGGCACCTTGTTGAGTCGGGACTCCACCTGTTAAATTCTGGTTGATCGGTGATCTTCGAGATAAGCTCGTCTGGCAATACGGGAGCTACAATATCCCATAGTGAGACATCGAACGGAGTGTTATGAATGAGAACTATAGGTTACTTACGTAACCCCAGCACTCAGAGTAACATGAAGTGAGATGTCTCACCAGACGGCCCTCCTTGCTATGGTGAAGCGAGAAGAGGTGCTTATTTTCAATGACGCATGCGTCGTGGCGCAGGCTACTTATAGGGGGTGATTTCCCCTGACGTTGACGTCAAGATCACCAGCCAATCAGGATTGGCGTAATGAGATTGATGCTTCTGTTTGCTCCGCGATGAGGCGCATCCCATAGTGAGACATCTCACTTCATGTTACTCCGAGCCCTGGGGTTACGTAAGTAACCTATAGTTTCTGTGGGGTGACGTATTCTGAGATGAGGCAGATCTCATCTGTGCCTCACTTTACCCCACAGTAACTGGCTTGAGTGCGCTCACAAAATAAGTGCCCGCGTTAAATTAGTGCCCGCACTCCAGCCAGTTACTGTGGGCTTACGAGACGCAGAGCTCGTCCCTGCCTCACTTCTCATCGCTACCCGTAGTTGTAGCGGAGCTCATCAAATTTGTTGATTTTGACTATAAAAAGCGATTGGAATCATACATAAATCAAATTTACAACACAGATCAGTGGAGACATTTTATTATCATTACTATTTAGTTTTTCTTTAGTTGTTTTTCCGTACATTGGAGTATGACAGGTGAGACTCTGCGTCCCCTGACTGCACGTCGCTGTCACAGAGACAAAAACACTCTAGGAAGTTCCTGCACATACTGTAGGAAATAGTCTGGCGTGCAGGGGTATTTATATGATATCGTTCACGGACAAATTCATATCGTTATAATCAGTACTCGAGTTGAGGGGGGATGGCATCCCCCCTGAAATAAAAACGGTCAAAATCATCCCCCTTCTAAAACTGCCATTCCCCCTTTCCATCCCTTATATAATTGTATCAATGAACGTGGCACTGGTATTACTGCTATTTCAAATTTAATTGTGCGCATTTTGAGTAAAATACTGTGGGCGAGGGAGCACGCACACACGCAATGACATTTTTACCAAGTCACTGACGCTATGCGATGCAAGTGCCCTAGAGGGCGCCAGAGCGCCGTGATGCGCCTATTTGATCGATGCCAGAAGCGCAGGTAGCGGTCATCACAATGGCCAAGCGACCAGGAGGACAACGCGATCTGAGGGACTTCATATTTAAAAATACTAAAAATAACATTTCAGGTAAGTCAAGAGTCAGTAATCTTAGTCATTACTCATTACTTTACTCACCAAAAGTGGAATCTATGGACATAAGCAACAATAACAACTTAGTTTGGAGTTTAGCTACGTTTTTCACTCGTGTTAGCTAGCTGGTAAGACTCACAACTGTTGATGAAATGATACCACCAGCACCAGAAGAGCTGAAACCCCTCCTTCAAGCAGTGAACACTCTGGTCATCTCCACAGCTGAGTGTGAACGTGGGTTTAGTCCAAGCGGCAAACTCTGGGGAAGAGCCGGGAAGCCAATACGGAAGTGCCACACACTGCAGTTCATATATTGGCCGATAGGCGATGGCTGCAGAAAGGAGCAATTTCCATAGACCCCCATGTTAAAATGCCCAATTTTACAGCAGAAAAAAACATGTTTCTACCCCTGGCTCCATACATTTTATTATCGATATAGTTAGATTCCACCTTCATGATTATGGATCTGTGAGTGAATTGTTTTCTAACGCGACCCTTTTATTTATATTAGGTCTTAAAGTTTGTGCATCAATTAGGGCGTGGTCACATTGAGTGACGGCTCTGTCAAGTGCCTGCCGCTGTTAGCTTCTTGTCTCTGCTAGCTGCTCCGTGAAGCTAGCTACAGGGACTCTGCCTGCTCAGCTCATCCAGGAAACACAACTTGTAGCCGGCCGTGGTTGTTTGTTCTTCATGCTTATATATCGGACTATTGTGACTCGCTCTGCGGTTAAAACAGACGGTGCATGAATGCGGTAAGTAAAATTTGAGTCCTTTATTTATGTATTAATGATTTTAATCAGCTACGTAATGAATGGTAAGGCTTTGGTTAGCATGTAAGCTACTGGTAGCTACATCGGTGCTAACGATGCTAATCGTAGCCTCCAAGTTAAAATCATAGACTGTATATATAAAGGTTCAAACGAAATAGACAAGTGTTAAGTGGGATAATACTGTTGAACAAACGGGTTCTGTTTGAGGTTGATAAAATAAGGTTACATCCTTGTAATTTAGAGATATTTTATTATGTAGGTAGAACTGTATGCATCTAAGGTTAATTTAAATTGGCTATGCTCAAGTATGTAGACAAGCTAATGTCGTGTATGTGAAATCAACCTCACAATAAGGTGTGTATATTACAATTATTAATGTCATATTTCAAGATGATTACTTAGATATTACAATATGGTTGATTGAGCTGGAGTTCATTATTGAGCTTACACGTTAACGTCACAGTCATCTGAAGAACGAACCCAAACCTTATTGTTTTTATTAATTGCATTACCAAATGGGTATCAAATAAACAGTAAGCATTGGTAACACAACTTCCAAAGTTACAGTAAAATAAAAAGGACCCTGACTCGGACAATACACTATCCAACATGTTCAACAGAAGAGAATCAGTCATATTGTTTGTACACATGGTACTTTACATATATATATCTGTTTGTTTAAGGTGTCCAGGTGATGCAGACAGGCTGGACCAGAGAGTGAGAGACAGAACTGGACTCCTCACAGCAGTGAACTTCAGCTCAGGTACAAAGACTCTTTTGTCATACTGTACAAAGAATCAAGAAAGATATTGGTTTAAATGAATGAAGTATTGACTTGAATACACTGATATACATTCCAATAAACAATACTAAATACTAGATCACCTACACATCAGTTAAGTTGAGGGTTTATTCCATGCAAAAAGTTACATTTTAGATATTTAGCAATATGACTTTGTCAGCTTTCTAATTTAATGTATTGAAGGCAAAGATATTTAACACAGTGAGAACTGCTACTATTTATCTCTCAATATTGTCTGTAAAAACGTGGTAAAAGTTATTCTTTCAGTGAGACAACAGAGCAAGCTTCTACAGTTGCACTACGTTTTGTAACAGTTAAATATTATTTTGATAATAACATATATTTCAATGTTGATGAACTTCATACTGTTCATTCATAATCTGATTGCTCACTGTTAAAAAAAACAAAAAACCATTACAATTACAAAATAATTATATCTACAGCCCCTAAACACACAAACACAACGCTTTCATAAATAACACACTTGTTCTGCAATAATATGTTTTATGTTTCCTGTCATTTTTGTTAGGAAAGGACATGCCTGAAAGACACGACATTTTCTCCTTCTCTGAGGGTCAAGAAGAGCATCCAAGAGGAACATTAAAAGCTGATGTTATGAGACACTCCATCAGCTGATTATTTCTATTTGCCTCACTTTATGAGCTTCACGTCACTTGTGCCTTGTACCGCAGAGTTTGCAACATCACAAATAAATGGGGCCAATCTTCAGTCAGATGTGAATGTGTAATCTAACATTTTCAGTAAGAATAATGGACGAAAGGAATGCAAATACAAATACAATTTATTGAAATGTGAACCAAAAGTTAATCAAATGTTTTAAATAGAGCCGGGACTCGATTAAAAAAATTAATCTAATTAATTAGAGGCTTTGTAATTAATTAATCGAAATTAATCGCATTTTTAAAAATCGCATTTTTAAGCACAGGGCCATCTAAGCTAATTTACAGATGGCCCTGAGCCCAATAGAGATTGCCCTGAAAATGCATGCGGACGAAATGGCACGAAGGGTTTGGGGGGCCTCCGTCCCCCTAGACATTTTTTAATTTTTGCAGGTCTTAGATGCTGTCTGGTGCATTCTCTAGACTGAATTATAAGATGAACCACCACAATATTATATTGTACAATTTAAATTGTATTCTTCATTTCACTTGTTTGTTTGTTCTTGTTTGTGTTTGCTCGCTTGCATGCCCTGCATAGCTTTAAGAAATACTTAAGTTGTTGGTCAAAACACTTTAAAAAGTAGAAAACATTACATTCAGTTATAACTGCCAAAACAAACATTATTTACACTATTATGGCCCCTGTTAAAAATGTTTGTAATGTTAACTACTGTAAATTGGTCGAACGAATGCCTCCTCATCCGGAAGCTGACCGAGCAGACCCGAGCAGCAGTCGAGAGGAGCCGAGCGCATCCGCGAAGCACACGTCAGAGTTCCCGTTAGCCGGCAAATATAAATATCTTCGGTCAAAATAATTTCCCTTTAGAGCAATACCGCTTCAGTTGCGCCACTTATGTGACAGACAAGAAGAGTCAACTCTAATGTCTAACACTTAATGTGGAGAAAGAGATGTCCTGTATGGGTTGATTGTGCGTTGATCTGTTGGTAATGCCTCGGGGTTCCGGTGGGCATGTAAACAAATGCATAATGCTGCGCTATACTTTGTGGCCTCATCCAGTTGCATAGCGACACTTATTGTGTAGTTGTCTTTTAATAAGCAGGTAGTCATATCATTAGCTAGAACTAGCTGGATCTGATCGATATGGACATAAACGCGAGTGAAGTCTAATCTGACGGGAGAGACATCAGCTGCTGCTGACGAGTCGAGACTCGACACGCAGCTCTGCATGACCACATGCATGACCACATGTGAGCGGAACAAAACACACACTTCAGGTTAGAATATCACACGTAGGCTGACGTAGCTATTTCAATTACCTCTCAAACTACCTAAACTAGTTATAGATATGTTTAGTTTTACTGTCGGGTCACTCATTACTAGATCCGCGAGCTGCATGATACTGGCATAATAGATTGCCCGATCGGGCAACCAGCAGGTGATGCTTCATTGCTGGAGCTAAATACTAGATGGCCCCGGGCCATCGGGCAGTCCTTAATGTCGAGCCCAGTGACAATCCAGTGAGCCAGGGAGTTGGTTATTTTCTCAGACGTGGACTTACTTATCCTGGCCCTGAAACCAGTCATCTGGTTGAGTGTGGGTTGGGTCAGGGTGTGGTTCCTTGCACTCGGAGTGGGGCTAACGTCCACGCTAGCTGCTACATGCTTTGCATTTAGGTGATACTTTAGGCTCGATGTGCTGCGGTGATATACAAATTATTTTTTGCATAATTTTCACACAACCATGCTCTTATCGACGCTTCCATCCGTCCGTTTTTTAAAACAAAATGTCCCATCCACGGGGCCGACCAAAGCGGTCTCATCAGCTTGTTCGTTCATGTTTGACTATTGATCACCGTGGTTTGTTGTTGTTTGAAGTCCCATGCTGAAGTCATGAACGTTAGTTGGTGCTCCAGTATAATCGGTACGCCTGAAACTCATCCAGTGAGAAACGTTCCGCTGTGCAAAAATAAGTGCGATTAAAATGCGTTAATTTTTGTGTAATTAATTAACGCGTTAAAGTCCCGGCCCTAGTTTTAAATAAAAAGCACATATGGACAGAAGGTGTAAACCTATTACATTTATAAGTAAACACATTTAGTCAAATAACATGACAGACTAGGCCTGTGCAGTTGGTATGAGCTGTGCCCAGCATGGGCCCCTCTATCAGCCCTGGTCCTCCTCGCTGAGGAAAGACCCTCAGTCCTCTCCACGCCAACAGACAGGACGTCCATCACATGGAGGTTTCTCCCTGAAGTCTCTGCTGCTCTCTGGACACCACGCTGTCTCAATCCGTCCACACTGAATATGAGAGGGGGAAAATGAAAATAATAAATGCTTTAGACAATAAGAAACATAAAGTTGACTGTTGAGTTGCTCAGTTTTTTTAGATTGTCAATACTATTACTGTATAACTAATATCTCAGGTTAAGAGGCACCTTCAAATAAAGATTGGTCTTTAAATACATGTTGTCTTTTGAATTGTTTGTCTAAAGTCAAGGATCTAGAACTGGTACTTAGTTTTAATGATACAGTCTGGTTATTATTCTGTTTGGATGAGGCCTCACAGGTAAGAGCACTAACTAGCTACCATCACATGTACCTTAGCTTGACTTAAACGTATAATTAAGTGATATCAAAATACAAATAACTAATGTCATGCAAACATATTAATATTTGCTTGATTCCAGTGTTGAATTTAGCACAATTGCATACAAACATTAAGGGGTTTTAAGATTCTGAAGTATTATGCTAAAAACTCAATAACTTAGATTATTATTTATAGTTTTGCTGAATAGTTTTATGTCCGCTTACCTTAGAAACGTAAAATGCGACGGCAGTGTGCAGATGGGGAGCATGTTAGCTTAGCTTGGTAGCTTCAGCTAGCTCTGGAACTTCCAGCTCGGTGGCTGCAGGTCCCGCCTCGGCTCCGCCTCTTTGCCCTTATTTGGAGCAGGCTGGAACAGGCGGGAGTTGAACTCTGACGTCACTGTCGAGCCGTTAGTGGCCGACTCCGCCTACTAAGGGCTTCACGGCAACTCTGCAGATTCCTATGGGTGACGTCACGGACCCTACGTCCATTTATATATACAGTCTATGGTTTAGTCAGATGAACATTAATTTTTAACCACAACTAGAAGCTCCCTAGAGGTAAAAAGCATATCAGCCTTGCTTTTCATCAAGTGTGTTGGCCCTCCACTGAACAAGTTCAGACCAGAGGTATATGTCAAGACTTGGCTTCAAAGCCATTGCTTAGCTAACAATCCGAAAGCAAGAGCCAGAAAAATTGAGACCAAAAAACATGATTATGAAAATCTTTGGAAACTTCTATGAGATGGGGGAGAGTGGAGTAGGCAGCCATTGACAACATTGGTCCTATTTTGTATTATCTGTATAATCTTTTAATATATTTCCATATTTTGTAAACAATTTCAATTTGCACGTAATGCCCTGTTAAAAAAAGTAACATTGGGAATGTTAACATAAAATATTTGTATTTGAACTGCAATAAAATGATGACGGATCAATATTTTTCTAATTTTTTTCCTCAAATTGTTCATGAAGTGTTTTATTTACATGATTTAATTAATTACAATAAAAATGTAACCCTTTAGATACCAGTTTTGATCGTATACCAGTAACTGCTTTTTTGAAAAAATACACTATAATTCAATATTCTAAAAACTATTTTGACTTTATTATTAGTATAATCAGCTGATCCATCTGAATAATAAGTGAGGGACTGTTAACCTACAAGATTTGTACCATAGACTTCTATTATAACCAAATGGTTGTATCCCCTCCCCCCCTTTAAATTAAAGTGAAAAAAAGATTTTGCACTAATTGTCCTCTGCATTTGACCCTAAATGTTAGTGGTGCCATGGCAGCCCGGGGACCGACTCTAATTCTGAGGTGCCTTGGTCAAGAGCAATGAAAGGAGTATTTGAACATCCATAACATGCATGTTGTTTTAGGAGTATAATAATTATCTTTATGCTGGTTGGTCTCCCACCCTCTGCGGGTTATCAGCACAAATTATGTCCCCATATGATAAAATCCACCATCCCCCCTGATTTTTTTTTACAACTTGAGTACTGGTTATAATGGCTTTATTCCAACTTGTTTATGTAGTAACGTCATACCGTGGCAAAACTGTTACTGGCTTAGTGAGCTTTATAGGTGATGGTAGGTGGATTTATTACCTTTGTACAGAAATATAAATGTCCCCGTGTTTCTGGTCTTGTTTCACCAAGCTAAGCCGCTGTATATTACTGTAGTATAGATATGAGTGGTGCTTAATCTTATCATGTAACGCTTTGCTAGAAAGCAGAAACCTTATTTCACAAAAAAGCCAACTTTTCCCATCACTACACACTTTACTAGGAACATAATGAACCAAGTTCTTACATGTAACAAAGCATTGCCTGATATTCATGATAATCAGTTGGGCTACAATGGATAGAAAAACTCATGGACCATCTCTGTTGTCCTGTAAGTAGGTACTTTATTACAGCACTGGCACTAGCACCAGGAAGCCGACTCCACACTTCTAATAAAATATAGTGTCAGCTTGACAGCACACTTTCAATAGCCCCGTTATACCCTCTCTGCCCTCTTTTCTCTGAAAAAACAGAATCTAGTCAGAACCAGATAGCAACAAATCTCAAAATGAAGACATGAAAAGGTTATCTAAACCTGTAACTGACTGTTTGAACATTCACTTGAGTTGAAAGGTTGGAACGCCCCGCTTCATAAAACAGATGGTTAAACAGTAATTCAGCAATTTACGCTGACATATATGGTATTTCATTAATTTTATAACACAAGACTAAACCTTAAATTAACTGTCCATATGCTGAATACAGACATTAGAAGTGAAAGACTCTTTGAGAATGAACTTTAAAGTTTAAATTACATATAGGTGCACATTAAACTAGAAGGGTGTGCTACAGCTTCTGAACAACAGCTGTGCTCTTCCGGCACTGACATAAAGAATTGAAGACGTTTGTCAAAAGTCAAAAAGAGTAATTGAGTATTACCGAAAAGGTCTCAAATCTATATTTACTCCGACAAGAGAGTCTAGGTTATGTTCCGCGCTTTCCTGAAAATGTTGCAACATGATCACGTTGTGTAGTGTTCTAATGCATAAACAATGTTGTGATAGTTAGCATTCAGATATTTGTTTGTTGGAACTTAACTGTTTTGGCCTGACCTTGAAAGAACAACCCAAGACCAAAAGTTTTCAGAAATGTTTTACATACACACAAACACACTCACTAAAGTCCTGAGACCTTGGAGGTTACTGGGCAGCTGCTAAGGGGATATGTGGGATGGCAGGCCTGCTGTCGTTACAAAATGGAAGCAGACAAAAGAGCGACAGACGGAGAGAGAGGAAGAGAGGGCTGAGATGCAAAACAGAGTGAGAATAACAGGGAGGGCCACGAGGACATGACAAGAAAGAGGAAAGTGATGAGCAAACATTTCTGGAAAAAACGGATTTGACAAAGGAGGGAGAACAGGGTAGACACAGAGAGAATGAGATATGAGCGATAAAGAGGGAGAAGATGGAGAAAGGCAGCCTTGTCATCCTGATTTCCACAGGACAACAGACGCTCACCTTAGCTTTATTTCTCTCTCTCTCTCTCTCTCTGCATGCTTGCCTGTCCTTGCAAACTAAAAAAACAGTTATTTCCTCATCATGCATTCTACTCGCACTTTTTCATCCTATGCAGATATTTAGTTTACCTCACTACTTAAGGCTAAAACAACGGGGGGAGGAGGGGGAGGTTGCTTTTGCAAACCATGTCAATTTTGCAACCTGGAAATCGATCCGTTGCTCAGGCGTTCCTCTGGGAACTGCTTTATGGAGACAAAAACAATTTACTCACGCACATGCAATGTTGCTTTGTTAAATGTAATGGCCCCACATTGCTGAGAGAAGCTCCAAGAGGCTGTTTGTTATCCACTGTGAGCCTGTACGTATGCTTTAAAAGCATGCGGTACATTGAGTCGATATTGTAAGTAAAACCACAGCTCTGTCCTTTACTCTCTAACTGATAAACTGCAGTGATAGTGCATATGTTTGGCTCATACACACTCATGGGAAAAGTCTTAGAAATACGGAGTATAGCTTTTAACAACAAAAACAACAATTGGAAATGCATAGGAACAATACATGCAGGCTAACATGGTGTTGACAATGCATTGGAGAGTTCTGTGGCTTCATTTTATCCTGCTTCATATAAAACGCCAATGTAGTTTTAGTCATGTTACATAAAGCTTCTGTATTCCTGTTCAAAAGTCTTAAAATACTCATGTATGTAACACATTTGTCCTGAGTTCTGCGGGTGTTTTGAGATAGTGACAAGAGAATTAAAAATAGAAGAGACATGCAGTAGCGTGACATAACCGAAGGATCAAACCCCTGACAGTTGTGTAGGTAATCCCAGTAGAACACATTAGATAACTCAGTCACCAGGGAACCTGCTGTACCATCGCTCAGCCATCACACACGCAGGGAACAGTTTGACTGCAGACAAGGCAATCAGGGGTTAATCTCATTTACTGACTAAAGGTTTTAAATCAAAACCTTTAGTTGGAATTTTAGAGAATAGTACCACTCTGACCTACATGTGTTATTTGACACATTTCAATGTGACGCTATCATTTAAAGCACACACATAGTGAATGGTCTCCATAAAAAGAGTCAAATAGAAGCTTAGATTTAAAATTTAAAATGCAACAAAGAACTGTAATTAAGGCTTAAAAACATTAATATCATTCAAAAGCAGATAATCCAGTCATATTCAGGCACTCTAAAACACCGCTTTGACCCGAAATAACATGTTTATATCCTAAACGGTAAAAGGAACAAGACAAAAAAACTAAAACCACAGAAGTCATTTTCAGCCTCTAGCCTTCATTTAAATATTTGACGTCACAAAGGCTGACAGTGGCTGATGGTCACTCTATAGTGAGAATTGGTACTTTAAAATCAAAGCACTCTCCCTGTCATCCACTTTGATTCAATGATAATGGGTCCCACCAGTCAGGAAGCAATGTCTAAACAGCCATTTACTGTAGCCAACAAGTATTCTGAGAACGCCACTGTGATGTACATTTTCCATATTGCAGATTTGAAAACTGTGTCATAGCTCATCTCTTAATCTCTCTCTTACTAATTCCATCTCTCGGACTCGCAATGTGTGTCCTGTTACAACCATATATGCCCTCTCTTTAAATAAACTACACTACACACTCACTCTTATTCTTACTATTCGAAATGAACAATTCATTATTCAAGAACAAACCCAGGAGTCTGAAAGCCTTGTATTGATCACCAGAGGCTGTATGTCTAGTTGCAGTACACCAGGTAAAACATTTAAGCATTTTATTTTACTACTTGATACTTCTGGCCCAGCAGCCTACATTTTTGATGATGGTTTCTCATTTACTCCTGCTGACTACCGTGTAAAACTCCTGTCCTAAATCTGTCTTCTCCAAATCTCAGAAAAAAAGGAAGATAAGTATGCAACAGAGACAGGAGACATTATTAAATATGAAAACAGAAAATAAATTCTTCTCTTACTCAAGCTTCACTTAAAGTCGGACGCTTCAGCCCTGCTGCACCTTTGACACAGTCATCAGGCTGCATTAACAATGGTCCCCTCAAAGCACCCCCCCTCTCACTGCACGGCTACACCCATACACCACAGCTTTGAGTAATGCATGCAGGCGTATTTCAAACGGTAAAGGACACAGAGGGGTAGAGGGGCAGGCATGAGCATAAAGTAGCAGGAATTAGATGTAGGGTTTATGGAGGGAAAAGAAAATGAAAACACAAAGCTAGAGGAAGATGTGGAAGGCCACAAGGAATAGTGAAATGGTGGAATATAAAAAACATAAAGAAAAGGTTTGATAATGGAGAGTTAGGAACCATTGAATGAGGGAAAGGGAGATTGGTGTCCTCTTATCTGTAGAGATTGTGGCCAGCTTGTCTCTGCTTAATAGTCACACAGTTATTTGTGTTTGTTTCTGCCTTTAAAGAAAAAGTGTACAGTATGTCTGTTCAGCCTATGTGTGGACTTAGCACACGTTCCTGTGGTTAGTGGGGACATCCTTTCATCCAAACAATCACTCTGCGGCAAACACTCAGTATGAAGCACACACACTCTCTCAAACCCCCCCACACACACACATACATTGAGCTCATTAGTGTGTGCTCAGTGTGCATGGAGAAGACCATATTGCAGCACGGCGAGACACAGGTCAATGGTTTGACTTTGTAACCACAGAAGGTTCCTGCTTAAACACCTTTTCAGCTCCGTCACAACATAATCAACAACACACATTGTATTTCATTTAAATAAAGCCACAGACGATTTGCCTTCGATGCCCTTTAATGATATCAGTGTGTCAGCGTCATGATTGCAGGTGAGCTTTAGGCAAACGTATTATTTGAATGGATTACGTTTTGTTATAAAATCCTATGATCCTGAGTTTTGCATCTCTAACGCTCATATAAGCAGCCTAAAGTCTGGCTATGTGTAAGCTGGGGTTGAATTGAATTGCAAAGTAAAAAGCTTAAACTTCATACTGATGGTGTTCGTATAGAGCTCTGTGACACTTTAGGATTTAGGGAGAATGGTCTGTGTTCTTTTGAGTTAATATCGTCCCTCTGTTCTACAGGGCACGTCCATCTGACAGACTTCAACATCGCAGCCATCGTAAAAGAAGACCTGAAAGCGACATCCATTGCTGGGACCAAGCCATACATGGGTAAGAAAACACATTATTTAAAACAGAAGCTAAAGGAAACAGTTTGAAACAATGTGCTGTACAGAAACAAGATAAACTCCACAGAGGATGCTTATGTTTCCAATGACAACGAGGAGACTAACTTTGTTGAGCCCAGCTTCCTTTCACTGGAGGAAGCATCCTCCCTTTGCTGTTTTGAGACTTTTTACTGTTCATTCATCACTTGATGTTAGGGGCCAACGCCCAACACTAAGAACAGATTCAGGTTATTTCATTTCATTTCATTTCAAACCTTTATTTATCCAGATTGGTCCCATTGAGATCATAGATCTCTTTTTCAAGGGAGACCTGCAGCATATAGGTTCCACATGAAACATAAAACAATAAAGGACATTATACATTATATTTACAGGATACATAGTTATAGACATTTACAAGTGCCCATTGTATCAGCAAGCATTTCATTTACCCTAGCTTTAAAAACATGCAGAGGAATGAGATTGCTCAGTTTCAATTCTTGCTGAAGATTGTTCCAAGCAAGTGGAGCTGCGCACATAAAAGCTGTCTTACCTAAGACAGTCCTTGCTCTTGGCACATCTAACAAGACTACATCATGTGCCCTCAGACAATAGCTGCTTGCAACTCTCTGTGTTATCAGAGAGCAGATATAATACGGGAGTTTACCCAACAAAGCTTTATAGATAAACGTGTACCAATGACTGAGCCTCCGTACAGAGAGTGATGGTAAACCTGCCTTGGTATACAGTGTACAGTGATGTGTAAGCGCTTTACAATTTGTGACAAATCTCAGAGCACTGTGATACGCAGCATCCAATTTGCTCAGGTAATTGGCAGGTGCATTCATATACATCAAATCACCATAGTCCAGCACAGGTAAAAAGGTCACAGTGACTAGCCTTTTCCTGGCCTCAAGCGAGAAACAGGACTTGTTTCTGAAAAAGAAACCTAGCCTAACCCTCAGTTTTTTAAGCAGGTTATTGACATGAAGTTTAAAAGAGAGACAATCATCAAGCCAGATACCAAGGTATTTGTAACAGGCAACAACTTCAAGTTTTGTTCCTTGCGTAGTTACAATATCTAAAACAGGCTCTGGTGTCTTTTTAGCTCTTGAAAAGAGCATTACCTTGGTTTTATCCACATTTAAAAGAAGCTTTAATTCAGAGAGCTGAGTCTGAATAGTGTTAAAAACAGCCTGTAATTTAACAACAGTCTCCTGAATGGAGGGACCTGCACAATACATCACAGTATCATCCGCATAAAAATGTAAAGTAGCTTCATCCACATTATCACCTACGCTGTTAATATATATGGAGAATAAAAGTGGTCCTAAAACAGAACCTTGTGGTACACCATTAGAAATGTTTAACCATTCAGAAGACAGTCCATCAAAATGAACACATTGGGACCTTTCAGAGAGGTAGTTCACAAACCACCCCACTGCATTGCTGGATATGCCAATACTGAGTAGCCTCTGCTTTAAAATGCGATGATCAACGGTGTCAAATGCTTTGGAAAGCAAGTTATGATTCTGTCTACAGTTTCAAATACAAAATGTTTGATTCAAGAGTCATTTAAAAATAATGAAGGAATGAATGATGGATTGACAGACACATAGGAAATATTTTTGAGCTAGAAGAAGAAAAGTAGAACATGCTCCTGTTCAACTTGGCATGATATATTTTTTCCGTTTAAAAACCATAAAGCCAAGTTCACAGAGTTTGACTTTTGTCAATATTTGCCGCCCCATTGCCAGGAACAAGACACAGCTACAAATAAGTGGCTGGTTATTAACCAAAATGCTAGTACTTTGTTGTGAGGCACAAAGTGAAGGTTGAAGGCTTAGGGAGCTTAATGAATAAATAATGCTTAGGAGGCCTTTTGTTACAATTATTAGCTTGGATAAAGACAATATTGATACATTCCCCTTTTGTGTGTGCCTTTCTTCTGTTCCCAAACAGAGTATGCATCTTTGTTGAATTTGAATGCAGGAGTCGGAAACCTTAGGGTAGTGTTAACATTTTAGATATTGCCTTTCGAAACCAACATTTTCAGCAACGCTGCATCGCCCTCTTCATGACTCTTAAGTACAGACGTGATGTTGATGTGGATTCAGCTCCTCAGAGATCAGATAGGAGCTTAACAGGATTTCAGGGGGAAATGAATGACGAGACAGCGTGGGCGTGTGTGTGCGTGCGCATGTTGTTAAGTGTGTGCTGACTGTGTTCATGATAGAAAATGACTTTGTAACCAAGTGTGATTTCAGGCAAATACTCTGTAGTGCAATAGATCATTTATGGGTACACTTGGAAGAAGGAAATCTCTTTCAGAAGCTTCAGTGAATAAACTAAACTTTTCGTGCTCAGACTCCCTGAACCTCATTGGCATTCCAGTGGCGTGTGTGTGTGTGTGTGTGTGTGTGTGTGTGTGTGTGTGTGTGTGTGTGTGTGTGTGTGTGTGTGTGTGTGTGTGTGTGTGTGTGTGTGTGTGTGTGTGTGTGTGTGTGTGTGTGTGTGTGTGTGTGTGTGTGTGTGTGTGTGTGTGTGTGTGTGTGTGTGTGTGTGTGTGTGTGTGTGTGTGTGTGTGTGTGTGTGTGTGTGTGTGTGTGTGTGTGTGTGTGTGTGTGTGTGTGTGTTCCTGAGTATGTATGCTTTCTCTCAGTTAAGATTGTTGACAGTGTAATGCAGATAAAGAAGAAGTGCTGTGTGTGATGAAAATTCATCTTGGCCATTTAAAACCAGATTACAGTTGAACCACCTTTTCCCTATAATAGATTATTCATTTCCTCAGGAGATAGAAAAACCTAACCAGCCAATTTAAAGGTGTTGATAGCTCCTCAATCCCAGAAAAACTTGTCTCATCAATGATTCATAAAAAATGCATTATATTTCTACATTGGCTCAGATAAGATACTGATTATCAGTACCTGCCTGTGGCAAAAAGGGAGAAATGTATGTTACTTTTATTTCAGATGTTTCCTATTCTGTGTAACAGTTTGCTTCAGCTTTTCAGAAGAAGCTGAAGTTACAACAGGTCTTACATATTCTGTACAGCTCATGCTATTCTGCTTCAAAAACCCCAAGACATGCAACTTGTTATTTAAATGTGCCAGCAACGTTACACATCAGTCTTGTGTATAAATAAACACCCACATATCTTTTTACATAAAAGATTATCTGACTGGGTTTGGCCTGGTAACACTTCTGTAACACTTCCAACATCCAAAGTACTCCCAAGCTATTATTTCAGCCTTAATCTATGGCAATTGCATCTGATGATAAACCTGATGAGAACATTCATGAGGGCATTCACTGTGAGAAGAGGGAACGAGTGTCCAGCGCAGTAATGATGGTCATTAATTAAGACTTCTTCAACTGCAAAGCAGGTTTTAAAGTCTATCACTATTCTCCTATAACTATAACTATAACTCCTTCTGCAACAGTTCTGCTACAGTATGCCTGAATATAGACATTATGGAACATTTATGTAAGAAGGACTGTGTCTGAATTACAAAGAGACAAGACTTTAAAAGAGGGGTGAAGCCAGCTATGTTATGTATTCCATGTCTGAAAGGGCTATAGTTCAAATACACTCTCCCTGACTAAAGCCCCTTAAAACTAAAAAAGGATCACAATATACACACTAAGAAATATACTATCATTTCACTTTCTGGTATATATTTTTTTCCATCAGCTCCTGAGCTGTTCCAAACCTTCGAGGGGTCCCATCCCGGCTACTCCTTCTCGGTCGACTGGTGGTCGCTGGGCGTCACAGCTTATGAGCTACTAAGAGGACAGGTAACTAATGCCATTTTGTCATATGAACACCATCAAACCACTTTAAAGGTCACCTATTATGCAAAATCCACTTTTTCATGTATTTCATACATACACATGTGTCCCCTCTGTGTAAAGAGATTCTGAGAGTTTCAGGAAAAAATATTCGCTCACTTTTTCTCCTAATCCATTTCTGAAAATGAGCTGATCAGATTTTGGCCACTTTATGATGTAATAACGATTTTTTTTTTGGCTTGTGTAACCATTAGCCAATCAGCAACCAAGGTACACCCGCCCACCTTATCACCTGAATCTCCTCCTAGAGCACCATTGTGTATTTTTAACCAAATATCTCTCAGAGGGGCGTGGGGAGGGGCTCCTTATTTTCATCTAAAGTAACAGACAGAGAATCAGCACTTTTGAAACAGGGCTGAAACAGAGGGGTTTGTGGGATGCTGCAATGATCTGTTTAGTATTTTGAGCCAAACTCTTCAGAGACATGTTCTGTATATATCTGAGAACTATAATAATGAAAAACAGTATAATAGGGGACCTTTAAATTCTCTGGCGAATGAGCAGCTGTATTCACACATGGGCTCGATCGATTACACAGACTTGGTACTTGGAAGTTAGCTCGGTTACATCCGCTAAACATCAGTGTTCAACTGATTTTTTGACGTTTGCTTTCCCACATTCTGATAATGTCTAGATCATTTTAAGGTTGGAGTGTGTTAATGAAAGGAGCTTAAGAGACACAGAGGCCCTGTTCTGATTTGACATGAACATGCATCCTTTTTTAAGAGATCACAAGCTTTCAAGTGTGAATGCACCCAAGAGACCCCGTTTTGGGGTGGTCTAGGCAGCATAGGGCGACACTCTTCAAGCAGTGTCTAGTAAATGTGTCCTCGGCCACATTAAAGGGTTTCCTTCTCAACTGATGTTATAGGCATGGGAAAAACTAAACGACAACTCGCTGGCTTTGTCCATGACGTCGGTAGGGGTAGAATATTCTTCTGTTCATTTGATGTATTTCTTATGTCACATAAACCACCAAGATCTTTGGTTTCATTACAAAATGTACCCAAACATCCAAACTTACCAAACATATATCGTTGTCCAGTGAAGAAAAGAACGCCTTATCGACACACAGACAAACACTGTATATAATGTTTAGTTTATGTGGGAACTATCACATGAAATGGAAACCAATTATATTGCTAGTTGTCAACTGACATTCTTCCGAGTTGTCCACTTTTGACCACATCACAAAAGACTGATATTAATGCTAGGTCTGAATAAGGCCAGAGTAATATCCTGTTGTTTATATCACAATTCCCTTCAGCATGGCCTTGCACACTTTCTGCAGTGAATAATACATGACACCTAAAATAGTGTTATTGATTCGCGAGTCATTTGCCTGAGCCTTGACAAAATAAAGCAGGGGTGACGTTTTAATTGAATTTTAAGTTCAAGCTAACCTTACTGTGGAGGATGATGTTCAAATGTTTAGTCATGGTGAGAGACAATTTGGTTCAGGAGAATAAGTCAATAGAGCTAGCCACATAATTGGAATTGATTTTTTTAACGTATTATTTATTTATTTCATGCAGGTAACATTTGAAGAAGTTCAATTCTGATGTCATGAAAATAAACACAGGGTATAATGCTTCCACTCAATACCCCAGCTATATCTGGCAGAGTCTTAGACAACAGTCTGTATATTTAGGACTCAACTTAGGCTGCAGCTCCAGAATGTTCTCTCATGTTTCAGGATGGTGATTACTCAAACTACAGTACCCTCTGTCTACACTGACAAGGACCCAGAACAACTGAAACTGATCTGGAGCTATCATCAAGTGATCCTAAAATCAATGATCCTATTGCAACATTGAAGTGCTCTCACTTTCAACCTCATCCATAAAACCGTTGACAGTTATTTTACCCAAAGACTTTCTGTCTCTCTTTCTAATATGCATTCTGTCCTTTCTGTTATATCTTACTCCCACTGAAAAAGCTTTATTTGAGCAAACACCTTCCAATGAACAGCTTACGTTCTGTCCTCTTTCTAACCTCAAAGCTGCATCACACCTACACCAGTCTTCTCTCTTATCTCAAAGCTGTGTCCTGTGATTTTTCAAGAACTTTCAATCTTCACTCATTCAAGAAAGTATTGCCGAGCGTACACTTAAACAGCTGGAAATTAACCAGAGTGACAGAGACGTTAGCCCCTTTTCATAAGTTCCCTCTCCTAAACTTTCTTTCACCCCTCTCTCTCACCCCTCCTCACTGTCTCCCAACACATTTATGTTCACTTCGTCCCTCTGTATCCTAGGGACTTTCTACTACACCTTTCAAGACTTTTATTTTTCTCCCCCAAATGTTGTATCATCTATAAAGTATAAATCAGTCTCAGGGCATTAAATACCAGCCTGCAGAATTATTTGGCTGTAGAAAATGGAGTGCTAGCTCACTGTTACCCAGCTCCAGGAGCCTTTTCATCCCTTCTCAGCCTTTACTTTAACTTGTTTCTTCCTAAGCTCCAGTAACCACATCTTACTTCATTCATGCTCTGCTGAGAAGATGGACCCTTCTCTCACTAATCAGTGTCAGGGTTGTATTGTAAACAAACAATGTGGGAGACGCAGGCAAAGGGAAGGACTGTCCACCTTCAACCAGTCTGACCCAGCTGTGTCTTGACATTCTCCAACTCGAGTTAGAGGAGTCTTTCCGTCCCAGACTCGAGAGTGGAGAAGGACTGGTGATAAGAACTTTCAACAGGCTAACCCTTGTTTTCTGACCCACAAATTGCCCACTCACAATCAAAAGCAAAGAGTTGTAGTTCTTGGAGAAGGGTCCTTTATTCTCTGTTTCTTCTATCATTTGTTCTCATCAGTGCAGGAAATGGCTTCACAGAGGTCGCCCTCGGTACAGCATAAGAGGAACAGAGTGTAGATAGGGCTAACTCTAACACACTTTGAGACTGTTATGAAACAAACTCCTCCTGACACTAAACACAAGCTTTCTGTAACATATTGTCTCCTCTCCTCCCCTCTTTTCAGAGACCATATGTGATGAGATCAAGTACACCGGCTAATGAGATCCTGCAGACCTTTCACAAGGTCCATCCCAGCTACCAAGCAGCCTGGTCTTTGGAGATGAAGTCTCTACTCAGAAAGGTAACCGAGTGGCGTGTCACATATATGCATAACGCACAATATACTGTAGGAGCAGATGGGTCTCTCCTTTTTTCACTTTATACTTATCCTCCTACCACCACTCATGTACAGAACAAAACAAAACAACAACAATTACTTCCCAAAGGCCATTGGACTCAACAAGATCTGTACAATCAGGGCAGGGGGTGGATTTTTCCATGTGTGCGAAAATGTTAATACATTACTGTAAAAGTATTGTTTGACATCTAGTAAAACCACACTGAGCAGCATCTGAGTATGGCCATAATACAGTACATGCTTTATTAAAAAAAAAAAAGTTTATTTGATTATCACGTATTAGTCAATGCCGTTTCTCTTCATCCCTTCAGTAATATGTCAAATGTCTGCCTTTCAGTGTTGTTGTTAATATGTCTTCCCCATGTGAAATGACAACGACTTATGCGCTACTCCTACATAATAAATATGGTGTGTACAGTGTACAATATGTGCCTTCCATCTTAAGCTCAGGACATGGAGTGACTACCCCCCCGTGATTTTGTAGTGTAGGGCTGATCTCTGTCCAAACTGGGTGGGTGGGGGTGTCATATTGTACAACAGATAGTTCTTAGAATTTGGTCCACCACGCCTCCACAATGAACTGGTCATTTATTTCAAACAGCACTTGCCAACTTTTCACATAGATTATGCCTGGTGGCAAAAAGCCAAAACCACACTACTCAATACTACAATACTGTAAAATGACATGGAAAATGTTGACCAATCTGACAACTGTACTATTGTAATAAATAGTTAACAGACGAGGGAGGCAATGGGCGAATCTTGATGAGTATAGCTTTTTCTAAGTGGCCCCTCTGCTACTTTTGGGGGGATTTTGCTCTTCAGCTTGAATCCTTTAGTTCCAGTGGGAATATAACTATCCATACCTGACACCAGCATTTAATTTGGGCACACAAAGTACATCTCCAGAATCTTAATTAGGGTAACTTTAATTATTGCAGCCCTACTGTGTATTCTAGTGTTGTACACGTAAGCAAAACAAGTCTGGCAGTGCTGCTTTAGAATGATTAAAATCTAGATTAATCAGTATTCAAAAAAAGACATTGTTAGTGAAGAACTGTGACTCATTGTATTATTGTTATATGATGGAAACAAGGTACAGTGTGAACACACAGGGCAGTACAAATCTTGGCACTGGAAAAAGCGAGTGTTCATTTCACTCCTTAATTACAATCATTTAGAAGTATTTTCATTTAAGCTTGTATATTAGCATATCCTTAGATCTTAACAGCCTATGCATAATTAACTGCAAAAGAGTGTTATTTTTGTTTCAATTAAGCCACTGGCAAAGCTAACAGACACACTGTGGCTGTAGTATTTGGGTTTTGTCTTGGCAGCGATCCACTGCAGTCAAACTGTTGCATTGCTTCGTGCTCAGACTCCCTGAACCTCATTGGCATTCCAGTGGCGTGTGTGTGTGTGTGTGTGTGTGTGTGTGTGTGTGTGTGTGTGTGTGTGTGTGTGTGTGTGTGTGTGTGTGTGTGTGTGTGTGTGTGTGTGTGTGTGTGTGTGTGTGTGTGTGTGTGTGTGTGTGTGTGTGTGTGTGTGTGTGTGTGTGTGTGTGTGTGTGTGTGTGTGTGTGTGTGTGTGTGTGTGTGTGTGTGTGTGTGAGAGAGTGAAAGAGAGAGTGTGTGAAAAAGGAGAGTTAAAGAAAAAGAGGGAGATGTAAAGAAAGTGATAATGTAAGGGGAGAATTCCATGCTCCATATATTTGTCCTTCACACTTCACGACCCCTTCAATCTTCCTCAACACCATTTCCTTCCTATATGTTCGTCATTAACTTTTCCTCCTTTGCTTTCCCCTCCCTCCCTCTCTCTCCATCCTCTATTCTCCTTTCCTTTAAAGTATTCCACCCCCATCCTCTTCATCGCTGTATCCTCATTCACATGCTTTAGGGCAAACATGTGCTTTTGTCTCAGTGGGACTAAGTCTCCAACTTTTCTGCCATGCCTCCCCGTGGACAATTGTTATTACTCTAATCCTTTTGTCTCCCTCAGTTGCTGTGCATAGATGTCCAGATTCGCATTTCCTGTCTAGCAGAGCTGCAGGATCTGGACTACATGTCAGATGTCAACTGGGACGCTGTGCTCAGCAAACTGCTTCCTCCAGGCTTTATTCCCAATGTGAGTATCAGAAATAAACTGAGCTACAACTCAGTGTTCTACCCAACAAAATGTTCAAATCTGAAGAGTGTTTTTCTGACGTCGGCAAAAAGTACAGCACTGTCAATGCTTTCAAAACAAAACCACACTCGCAAAAAATTAAGAAATACGATAAATTACATCTTTGACTATGAAGGCATGATTTTCTTTTTCATTTTTCAGAATTTTAAGAAGCCAGAGCTACCCACTCCCCATCTAATATGTTCTATTTGGGCTGTAGACACCCCCCTCTGCTGGGCTTAGATAGATCTCCCACTGAGTGTGTAAACATCCGGTTTCAGAGACAAAGACAATTAAAAAAGACAGCTAAACGCCTCAGAGAAAGCCTCTGCATGTCTACCCGCAGCTCTGCGGTCGGTCTCTGGATTGTTATGATGAGTAAGGGGAAGATAGTGTTTGCCCGATACATCAACATGCTGTGAGTGTAGCTGCTCGGCTGTGCTTTCTCTGTAGTGTCAGCTCTTTAAATTAGCTGCACTGATTAAATGTCCCCAGTTAAATCTGGTAACTGTGCAAACTCTGAAGGTGTGACACAACATCTGAATGAAAGGTTACACTAGTAAAAAGGCCAGTTCATTTCATTCAGTTTGACAACTGCCTTAAGAAATAAACAAAAAATACAGATGTCACTGGAATACTGAATCACCCTGCATGTATACCTCCTGTGAAATACTGTATCCATGGAGCTAACCAATGTTCCTTAATTATGGGCACAGATATTCATTATAGTAGATACAGTCATTATGGCTATGCCTCCATCTAATGATTATACTTACAATCTACTAATTGTTTTCTTGACAAATAAAAAAACAGTCTGTACTATAAAGTGCCCATCACAGTTTCCTTAAAGGTGGGGTAGGTAATTTTGGAGAAACCAGCTTGAGTGCACTGGAATTTGAAAATACACAGCCGGAAGAAATCTGCTACTTCCTTACAGAGCCCCTCCTCCAACACACACGAACGCGCACATGACCAATGAGGGCACGAGATAAGTTTGTGCACAGATGGAAGGCTGACAGGCAGGTAGGCCATCCAGTTACTTTAGCTGGCCCGGCTAAAATGATTGGTCGTGCTTTTTACAGTACTACGGCTTCCACAGATGACATTTTTTTGTGGATTTTTTGTCAAAGCGCTATCGGGATGTTAAGAGCATTCCATGGAATATAACAAAAAGTGTATCTCGAGCTGGTTTCTCAAACGTACCTACCCCACCTTTAAGTGTAAAATAACATCTTGGATCTTGTTTTTATGAACATACATTTAAAAAAAAACCCAAAACAGAGTTTTGGTTGGAAGATTACTTTACTGACTGATAATTATAGCAATGATCGAGCAATACAAAAACTGAATTGTTTTAGTGAAGCAGCAAGGTGACCATAACTGTCACTCTTTAGTGCCAGGGTTGAATACATGCAGAATAATGACTCTGAAAAGGAAAAGATGACTAAATGAATTTATCACATTTTGAGTGTGACTGTGCAGAGTAGCGGACATCCCCAGCGGGCTGGCTGGCACATCAGACGAACAGTACAGAGGATCGATAGGGAATTGACAGTGTCTATCTAATTATAGGCCTATCCTCTGTCTTTAGTCCTTTATAGACTATTATAATGCCGGAACAGAAAGGGAGAACTCTCTCCTGATGCTGTGTTTCCTAACTTCCCAGCATTAAGTCTGATTTGACCTGCTTGCTGTCTGAGCCTTGTCTTTTTGTGTAGAATTAAAAAGGTGCACATTATTCTGTATTCCCTTTGCTTTGATCACATACAGTAAGCATACATCTTGTACTGTACACACTTCTGTAAGACAAATGTAAGCAATACACAGCTCATTAAAGCACTTAAAATTGCTGCTGTCAATGTCAAAAGTGTGTATTTTCAGAAACAACAACAATGATCCTATTACTTTAACAGAATACCCAAGCAAAATGAACTGCACTTTACAGTCATAGTTCATATACTGACTTATTGACAGTGCACTGCAGAAACACAGTTATAATAACCGTCATTGAAATATTTTGGCATTTAGAGTTTGTCCTTACGTTTGAATGAGATTCAATATTTGGACCCATTGATCTGTTGGTTTTAATGTCTGCCTGCATGGTTCTGTGCTTCTGTAGAGGCGGAGATTAAACTGTGACCCCACATTTGAGCTGGAGGAAATGATCCTGGAGTCCAAACCGCTTCACAAGAAGAAGAAAAGGCTTGCTAGAAAAACCAAGGACCAGGGATCTGATGGCTCCCCACAGGTAAGGTGTTGGGAAAATACTGAATGTTCTCTTCTAATACCAGAGTAGCACATGATAACAAAGGCCCTACGTAGCTGTGTACGTAACAGGATGTATGAGAAGAGCGTCAGAACACACTTTTGTAGGCATGATAGCTATGTGACAACCATTAACATGATGATTCAGCCTCTACGGAGTTAGACATATGACTGGCATGTGTATTGCTTACGCAGGCCTTAGCTAATCTGAAGTAAACATTGAATACTGCTTTGAACCGGTATTCTTCATCTTGTGACTGTGTAATACCCTCTCTTGTATATGCATGTCAAGGACACTTTACTGGGAACTAGTTTTACCACGCAGCTCTGTGTGTGATGACTACTTCCATTCTTGCAAGGATAATAAATACATGTATCTTGATATTGAAGACCAAGCCGGTGACGAGTGATATTTTTCCTAACATACGGCGTTCAACTAGAAACACTAAAATCAGTAATTCAGTACAACTGAAATGGTTTAATTTCAACACAATTTATGATGTGTATCCTGTCCTCTGTGGATCGCATATGTCTTTTAAAAAGGTGTCTCTCCCTCTCAGTGTTCGTGATCATTCATTTGGAGAAAGCTGAACGCTGGTTCCATTTGACCCAGTTAAGGGTGACAAGTGTCTCCTCAGTTTGTCTTTTAAATGGGTCTGGGGTGCTATTAAGAACGTTAAGGACACATTTTAGAGCTCTGTCCTGCCTCACCTTCATCAGAATAAATGGGCCCCCTACCTGATGTGTGTATGGGGAAGGCAAAGAATGCAATCTCCTAGCTGGAGTCTTTCCCCCCCCCATCCACATAAATCAGCTGTCTGGGTGTTTATACAAAACAGAGAGGAAATCACTGAAAGGTTAATTTGATCACCCGGCCAAGTGCGACGAGCGAGGGAACAGCACGCACGCACGCGCACACACACACACACACACACACATTTCACACTCATAAACACTGTCATAGTGAAAGCAGTTCTCATTCATAACACTCCGTTCGATGTCTCACTATGGGATGCGCCTCATCGCGGAGCAAACAGAAGCATCAATCTCATTACGCCAATCCTGATTGGCTGGTGATCTTGACGTCAGCGTCAGGGGAAATCACCCCCTATAAAGTAGCTTGCGCCACAACGCATGCGTCATTCAAACACCTCTTCTCGCTTCAGAGCACATCTCTACAGTAGCCAGGCAAGCTTCACTGTCCACAGACTGAACCCAAATACCCATTTCGGTCGACGGGCGCTCGCCGGCTACTCCTTCTGTACGAAGTACTAACACCAGTTAGTATTAAAATCGACCTCGCCCTTCTCTTCCCCGGAAAGTAAGGTAGGTCCGATTTTTTTAAGCTAGCAGCACACCTGTTGCTAGCTCGCTCCCTCTCTAACAACACCACGGTAGCGAGGACGTTTTTCTTTTCTCTCCTCCACGGAGGGGAAAAGGATTAAAAAGGAGCATACTGCCACACCAGTCAGTATTCTCTGGGAATAAAAGACCCACACTGTCCTTTTCTCCGGATTAAGGACAAGGTGGTTTTATCTTTTCTCCCGTCCCACCTGTCGAGAGCGGGCCCTCTCCACGCCACGAGGCGGCCAAGATGGACGCCCCTCTCCCTCACACCAGAGGAGTCAGGGACTCGGTGGCTCGACTCTGCGGCTGCGGGTTGAAGATATCGGGCACAGACACACACCAGGTCTGTTCGTCCTGCCTCGGGCTGGAACACGCCCGAGGCGCTATCGACAACCCCGGCTCATGCGGACATTGCGTCCGCTTCACAGTTAAGAGCCTCCGCCGACGGTTAGCTCGACAAGCTAGCGTGTCGGAACAGGACCCCCCCATGTCCACGGACCCGCCGACCGGCAGTCAGGACACGGGGGCGTCCGCCACAGAGAGTGAGCCCCTCTCCGTGTCGGTCTGGGCCTCATTATCTGCTATGGCTATAGAACCGGAATCCCGCGCCCTGGCAGGCCGGGACCCGGTGACGGCAAGACACGCGGGAACGGTTTCCCGCGCTCCACCAAGCTGGGGCTCCCGGTTAGACCTCACCATGGTCTCACCCGCGGAGGATGTCCTCGGGCCTGACTACGAGGAGGACGAAGAGGAGGACGCCCTGGCGTTCCTCCTGTCCGAATCGGATGAACAGGAAGAGGACACCTTCATGTCACCGGCTCAGGCTGCAAAGCCTGAGGCAAGTGCTGTTCTCCCGGGCGATAGCACACCAGCTTCGCCCAGTCTGAGCATGGACCTGCAGGTCGTGTGTAAACGTGCTGCGGCCAGACTCAACGTCCCGTGGCCCGAAATGGCCAAGGAGACCTCCAGGTCCCGCTACGAGGGAAAACATCTTCCCCAAGCAGCGGGGAAAAAGAGACAACTCCTTCCAGTCTTCCCGGAGATGTTGGATGAGGTGTCGGTCTCATGGAGAGACCGGCCCTTCAGCAACAAGGTCCCAATCCAGGGTGCCTCCTCCCTAGACTGTGACGGAATGGAGAAGCTCGGCCTGCTCTGCATGCCGCCCATGGAACCGCTGGTAGCGGCTCACCTTCTACCAAAGGTGGGCCCGTCACCAAGCAGGAACCCCACGCTGCCAGCAAAGTCGGACCGTTTTCAGTCAGCAATGACTGAAAAGGCCTACAAAGCGGCAGCGTTGTCCGCCAGGGCCCTGAACGTGTCCTCGCTGCTAACCGCCTACCAAGCGGAGCTCTGCGAGGACCTGTCGGGTAACCCGGGGGCAGCCACTCTGGACGAGATGGCAGTGGTCACGGACATGTGTCTCCGTGTCCAACGCTGCGCCGTCCAGGCCACGGGCAAGGCAATTGGGATCATGGTGGTGCAGGAAAGAGCGAGATGGCTCAACCTCACCAACCTCCCAGACCGGGAAAAGGAGGATGTGCTGGATATGCCCATCGTTCCCGAGGGAATTTTTGGCTCCGCTCTCGCCGCCATGCAAAGGAGGTGTGAGACGAAGAAGAGGGAGGACGAGGGAGCTCTCGCAGCAGCAGTCCTCTGCCCAAGCTGCCTCGAACTCTCCTCGGTTTAAAACACCGAAGACGCAGAGGTCGCAGCCCACCCTGAGTCCCCAGCCCAGGCTGGAGACAAGGGCAAGTTGGCCGAGAAAATCTCCGGTTCCGGCCGCAGCTCAGGCTCAGCCAACCCAGAATTTCGGCCAGCAGTCGAGGAAGAAGAAGCGAGCGGTGTGACAGCCCCTCCTTCTCCCCTCCGTGAATGTGTTCCCACCGCCTAGAGAGATGCCTAAACACCATCCTCAAGTCCGCACAAACACATGTCACATGCTGATTGATTCCTCTGTCATAAAACATTTGCCGCTGACGCATCCAGGCTTCAGGCCGAGGGCGCAGCTCAAAAAAAATGAAAAGAAAATCAATAAAACCAATAAACAGCCAGCCAATTCTTCCCCTTTTGAGAGCAGCTACGGCATCTCTCAAAAGGCGGATTATTGACGGGTCTGTGAAGGCACCACCGCCACGCGCACGCGCAGTGCCGGCTGGGGCTTTAAGGGCACCACCGTCACGCGCATGCGCAGTGCCGGCTGGAGCCGTAAGCGTGACATCTCAGCTGGCTCTAAGGAGCATACAGCAGGAGATACTCACGACATCTGCCTGGGCTTCTCAAAACAGTTATACTTTATCTGTTTTCACAAGCCCGGAGAGTCAACCCATATTCTGGAGAGAGAGGCCCTCTCTCTCCTAGAAAGAAGGGTTTTATCTATAATGCCCGCCGAGCAGAGTCAGATTACGCAGACAAATGTCCTCGTAAAGCACCCCCACGCGCCACGGCGTGCGGAGAGTATTGGTTATTATGTAATGCGTAGTGGCACTACACCCAACTTTTCTAGTACGGGACGCGCCTACGGGTGCTGTCCTTTCACGGAAGGTGGTCACCACGGACGCATGTCAGACAGGCTGATAGGGTATTTACGAAGGTCGCCCGGTGAGAGGTCTCTAGAGCAGAGACCTCCAGCGGGCGCACGTAAATTACCCGGAGCTTTTAGCGGTGTTCCCCACCCTAAAACGCTTCCTGCCTTCTCTCAGAGGACACCATGTCCTCGTGAGGACAGACAACACAATATCGTGTTGTATGAACCGCCAAGGGAGGTTGCGTGGTCCTCAGTCACACACACTGGCACACAAACTGATCCCTTGGAGCGGCAGACCAGACGTCTCCTCTCTCTGAGAGCGACACAGGTACCGGGAGTAATGCACCTCGGGACAGAACTACTGTCCAGAGGTGCACCACTCTATGCAGACTGGACTCCTCATCCAAGGATTGTGAGTCCGCTGTGGGTGCGTTACGGCGGAGCCGCGTCAAATCTGTTCGCATAAAGAAAAAATGCTCAATGACAGCTGTTCTCTTTAATGCACGATTTAAACGCACCGTTAGGCGGGGACGCACTTGTACACGATTGACCTCCGGGACCTCTGTACGCGTTCCCACCCCAGGCTCTGTTACCCCCAACTCTGGCCAGAGTGAAGGAGCAACGCCACACACTTACTCTGATGTTTCCACCCTAGCCCGCAATATACGGGCTGGCGGAGATATATCAGCTGTTGTGCGGGCAGTCATGGCAGCCCCCACCACGCAGGGACAGATTGTCTCAGGCGGGGGGGGGGCGAACCTTCACCCACGCCCAGAGCGCGGGGCACTATGGGCCTGACCCGTGAGTGGTACAATCTGAATACAGTGGGACTCCCTCAGAAGGTGATAAGCACTATTCAGAGTGCGAGAGCTTCCTCCACCAGGTCTCTTTACGACTGTACGTGGAGGGTGTTTGGGAGTGGTGCCTTCAAGAAGGACACATCTCTTTTCAATGTCCTGTCGGGGTGATTTTATCATTCCTACAGGACTTGATCGATAAACACAGAGCTTTCTCCATGATCAAGGTGTACCTGGCTGCTATTGCTGCATGCCATGTGGGCTTTGAGGGTAAGACGGCTAGCCAACATCCTTTGGTTTGCCGTTTTATGAAGGGAGCTCGCAGGCTCCTCCCTGTCTCCAGGTCGCTGGTGCTCTTATGGGACCTGGCAGTGGTTTTAAATGGGCTCAAAATGACCCCATTTGAACCCCTGGAAGGAGCTGACATGAAACACTCCAGACAGTGCTGTTACTGGCCCTGGCATCCGCCAAGCGGGTCAGCGATATTCATGCACTGTCTGTACATCCCTCATGCACTCAGTTCGCCCCAGGGCAAACGAGAGTGTTGTTGAAACCCAACCCTGCCTTTACACCAAAGGTGGTTGGTTCGTGTACCCCGATTGACATTGAGGCATTTCCTCCGCCGCTGGTTTCCTCCGGGGAGCAGCAGCAGGATCTGTTGTGTCCAGTCCGGGCTTTACACACATATATGGACAGATCAAAGGAGCTTCGTCTTAATGACCAACTCTTCGTGTCCTGGGCTAACCCTCACAAGGGTAAGCCTGTTACTAAGCAACGACTATCCCACTGGATCGTGGAGGCAATTGCTTTGGCCTATACGAGTCAGAATTTGCAAGCACCTTCGGGTCTGCGGGCTCACTCGACTCGGGGCCTGGCTACATCCTGGGCTTTGTTCAAGGGTGTTTCCATCCAAGACATCTGTGCAGCGGCGAGCTGGTCCTCGCCGCTCACTTTTGTCCGCTTTTACAGGCTAGACGTCTCCGCTCCAAGCGTGGCCCGAGCAGTGCTGGGCACCTTGTTGAGTCGGGACTCTACCTTAAATTCTGGTTGATCGGTGATTTTCGAGATAAGCTCGTCTGGCAATACGGGAGCTACAATATCCCATAGTGAGACATCGACTGGAGTGTTATGAATGAGAACTATAGGTTACTTACGTAACCCCAGCACTCAGAGTAACATGAAGTGAGATGTCTCACCAGACGGCCCTCCTTGCTATGGTGAAGCGAGAAGAGGTGCTTATTTTGAATGACGCATGCGTCGTGGCGCAAGCTACTTATAGGGGGTGATTTCCCCTGACGCTGACGTTAAGATCACCAGCCAATTAGGATTGGCGTAATGAGATTGATGCTTCTGTTTGCTCCGCGATGAGGCGCATCCCATAGTGAGACATCTCACTACATGTTACTCTAGAACTGGGGTTACGTAAGTAACCTATAGTTATGCTGTAGTGATTTCAGTTTTCTCACGTTACCTTTCTTTGGCAGAGCGACGCTTGCTTTACAAATAAGGCAAATAACCTTTGAATGTGACATCACAAACAAATATTCTTCCTCCCATTCTGGGTGGAAGTGGTATGTTTTTAGCTTTTTGCTCGGTCCCGCACTCATTTTGTTGTTTGTCTCTTGTTAGTCTCTTTAACTTAATTTGAGTTTTCCCGGCATTTGACTGATTTTGTATCGCTTTGCATTCTGGGTTAACAGACTGGAAAGCGATAGGTCGCTTTTTCTGTCAATCAAGTAAACTCCTGAATTAAGTGGCAGGGAGGCCAAGGGAGGAGGGATCAAAACCTGTTTTGTCTATTTTAACAGAGCTGGATTTTTTTTTTTTATGAATGACTGTTTGCTTTACCAGCATGGTCGACCGAGGTCGATGTACTGGGCACCTCTGTAGTACAGAGAGTTGTTTCACCACCTGTCCATTCAATAGTCTTTCTCTTATACAATTACGTACTTAACAGCTTTAAATGCTCATGAATTATTACCTTGCCCAAGACTGATTCCAGAAATGAACCTTTAAAACAGAAAGTCAGGTTTGTTTATCAGAAGAAATGTATTTACAGTACAGGAGTCCATTGATTGTTACAGCGGGAAGAACCACCCTGACTTCTGGGCTCCTGTCCAATTTTAAATCTTATTTTCCATGGAGACAGTGAGACCCCAGAGATCCGGCAGTGATTAGAAAGAAACAGATCATGGTTTCATTTGTGTGCTTTATCAGTATTTGTGCTATTGTGAGCGCCTGCCTGCTATCCAACAACATTTTGCCCAACCATTAGCACTCCACACATACATTAAATCTCTGCACACAACCTAACCTATTGCAGATACAACCTATGTCATTACAAAGTTAATAAGTTTGGACCCTCTCCCACTCGATGGCACATTACAACAGTTTATGGGACTGTTTTCTAATAGAAGTAAAGCAATTTGTGCTGTCTAGACAGCTTGCAGTAAGAATTCAGCACTGGCCCAAAGTGTTCCATGTTTTATGAAGGCTGACAGCTGCTTGTGGAGACCTGCCTGTGTGTTTATATCAGTGGTATCTTACTGTGCAGCCAAGCAACATTCGTCATCCCCACGCCCGTTCAGACAAAGAGAAGGTCTCTATTCTAATGAAATAATGATGGTAAACCTTTTAGGGAAACATTTATTTTTATGGACACAGATGAAGTACTGGAACAGGGTATGGTCAGACTAAAGGATTCTAACATTAAATCAATGAAATGGCTTTCCACTCTTTTGTCTTGCATTTCCTAATGAAATCACCTTATTCAAGCTAATGTTTGATTTATGCAGTTTTAGTTGCAACCAGGGTTAATGTTATTCAGCTGTACAGGTCTTTCACATGACAACGGAGAAAGCAACTCCATTCAATTATTTCTGACAATAAATGACTATATGAGTCTCATTATAAGAAATATTAATGTTGTTATGTATTCTCGGAAAGGTCAGTAATTGTTTAGTAAAGCAATGTGTTGAGTATTGGAACGCATGTTAAAATTCCAGTGAATGGCACCAAGCTAATTAGCTAAATGATGCTTCATTCCTTCACTTATTAGAGGGAAAATTAACTCAATATATACATTTAGTACTGAAATGTCCTTTCAACATTGTTTAATGTGCATATTATTCATTCCAACTAGTGATATTTGACCTGCCTGGTCTGTCTGGGATAATATTCTCTTCAATGTCTGTGTAGTAAATGTGAGTTTTTTGGTTTGTTTTCAATATCCTTTTACAAAGGTACCAGTGGGGCCACTTGTGATGGGTGCAAGTAAGAGAGAGGCTAAGAAATATAGTGATATGTCTTTGTCCATGCATGCATGCATGAGAAAGAGGGCAGGAGATGTGCAGCATTTATGAAGCATAGCAGATCAATATTGAATGAAGTCAGCCAGTTGCCCTAATGCCTGTCCCGGGCATCTTTCACTCATTACCCTAAAGCTGCTCTCCATTCTTTGTGCATTCCTCCGCTGCTCTCCAACCTTATTTCTCTTCTCTTATCCTTCAAAAATAAATACACTCGCCTTGTCTTACACTCCTTCCATAAGGCTGTTAAAAGTTAAAGTTAGGGTTAGTAAAAATATGTTTGCATATCAGAGCAGTTAAGAACAGATATGACCATAATACTAATAACAATAATAATGCAAATGTTTATCATTTCTAATTCTTCTAATAAAGGTTAAGGACTACTTTCTTGGATTAGGTGTAGCTGGTGTGTCACTGGGATGTTGCTATGATGTTTTGAGTGTGCTGCTTCATTGTTGTATGCAGTTATTGTTAGGGTGTTTCCAGCTGCTGTATGTACAGATTCATGTGTCCATCCATCCATCTTCTCCCGCTTATCCGTGGTCGGGTCGCGGGGGTAGCAGTTCCAGCAGAGAGCCCCAAACTTTCTTTTCCCTGGCGACATCAACCAGCTCTGACTGGGGGATCCCAAGGCGCTCCCAGGCCAGCGAAGAGATATAATCCCTCCACCTGGTCCTAGGTCTACCCCTTGGTCTCTTCCCAGCTGGACGTGCCTGGAACACCTCCCTAGGGAGGCGCCCAGGTGGCATCCTAATTAGGTGTCCGAACCACCTCAACTGGCTCCTTTCGACGCGAAGGAGGAGCGGCTCAACTCCGAGTCCCTCCCTGATGACCGAACTTCTCACCTTATCCCTAAGGGAGACACCAGCCACCCTGCGGAGAAAACCCATCTCGGCCGCTTATATCCGCGATCTTGTTCTTTCGGTCATGACCCATCCTTCATGACCATAGGTGAGGGTAGGAACGAAAATGGCCCGGTAGACAGAGAGCTTTGCCTTCTGGCTCAGCTCCCTTTTCGTCACAACGGTGCGGTAAAGCGACTGCAGTACCGCTCCCGCTGCTCCGATTCTCCGGCCCATCTCACGCTCCATTGTTCCCTCACTCGAGAACAAGACCCCGAGATACTTGAACTCCTTCACTTGGGGTAAGGACTAATTCCCTACTTGGAGTGGACAGTCCATCGGTTTCCTGCTGAGAACCATGGCCTCAGATTTGGAGGTGCTGATCCTCATCCCAGCCGCTTCACACTCTGTTGCGAACCGATCCACTGAGTGCTGAAGGTCGCAGACCGATGAAGCCATCAGAACCACATCATCTGCAAAAAGCAGTGGTGCAATCCTTAGTCCACCGAACTGCAGACTCCCTCCCCCATGACTACGCCTCGAAATCCGATCCAACCTACATGTGTGCCACTTTTTAAAGAAAATAAGTCAGAGCTTGTTTTCGTTTTAGTTCTAAATGCTGAAATATCACCAGAAGAAGTCACAATTGTAGCTCAAATTTGTGACAGGATCAGCTGGAGATGTATTATAGATTGTTTAAATACCACATGTAATTCTTGATCACCTACAATCATTTTCAGATGTCACAATAAAACAAAAGCTGATCCTAAGTTTGGGCAGAAAGCGAAGATAACAGCAATGAGAAAAGTCCCTGTTAGGCTTCCGTCCAGCAGAGCACTCCCTGTTGGTTTGTCTCATTAAATGGAAAGTGTAATCACGCAGCTGAAGCAATTAGCTTCTGAACTGCCTTTTTAAAGGCTGGAAATGGAAAGAGAGAGAGGGGGAGGAACAAGTGAGGAATAACATCTAGCCGAGAGAATAACATCTCTCGGCTAGTTGTATCCCTCTATTCCAGGAAAGCAACAAATAAGGTAATGAAACAAGGAAAGAATATCATAGGAAATATCAGGAATAAAAAAGACCTTTAATGTCTTTCTCACCTCTTTTGTTATTTTTACTCATTGCTTCCTAGTCCCAGTCCTTCTATCCTTATTTGTGTCCTTCCTTTCCTTCTTGCTTTTTTTAAGTCCTTGATTGCTTCTTGTTTTCCCTTCCTTAAGTCCTTCTTTATTTTGTTTCTTGTTTACTTCCTTATTTTCTTCATCATCATCATCATCACCTTCCTTCTTTTCTTCCCTCACCTCTTCTTTATTTTAGGCCCTTTTATAAAAAAAAATACTCGTTATTGTTTAGCTGGCATGCAGGTTAAAAAATAGTTATTTTACTGAAGTCTGGAGGGAAGTGACAGGAAACCAGATTGGCTTTTAAAATGAACTGGTCTATAGGGAAAGGTTAGACAATGGTGGTATTTTTTCTTTTTTTCATCAGGTTCCGTCAAAGAATATATCATTATGACCCCGTCAGAGAGAAATCAGACCATTTCTCTCATTCGCCATACAACTTATGTATCACATTTATCACTGAGGTTTGACAAATGATATATAGTAGTCCTCCTCTGTCTCTGTCTGCCTGTTGTTGTTTGTTGACCTTCCGGTAGGCTTCATCCCCCACACTCAAGGACAGCCTGATCTCCCTGTCCTTGACTAAGTGTCTAGTGGTTGTGTAGTTGTGTGTTGCTACAGTGTCCATAAAAATGTGTAATTGTCCTGTGTGACACTGCTGTGAAAGGGTCCATCAACCGGGAACTCACAGGAAAACGCTTACTTCATGCATGCAAAACTATTACACAACTCAGTCTACACTTCCTGTTCTTTACATTTTCTTTTCTCCCGCCCTAATTGGGTTTATGGCTTTTGGTCTGCCAGTGTCTGCCCCCCACTGTGACAGCACCTGTACACAGCCTCTCTCTGAGTGACTGACTGCTCTGAAAGGAAGTCAGCCTCCTGAAGAGCTTTCCAGGAACTTGGAGTTTTGAGTGCCAATCTAGTGTTTCGGGAATAATGAGCCATGTGTGTTTGCGTTTGCATGTGACCATTTTCCTTGAGGATAAGGAGAATGCCCTTGGATGCCCTTAGTGAAGCATATGGAGGGCCCAAGTGTACGATTTGGAGTTTAAATGTTACAGTTGTACCTCATTTAGGTTAGTATAAGCTGTAAACACAAAGTATGGTTAATCGTGAATCGTTATCTGCACAAGAAAATTAAAGAACCATTTTGTTCATTTTTTCTTTTTGTGTTCTTGAGTCTCTGCTGGTTTTTCTCTGTCAGACACACACACACGGTATAGTGTCCTAATGATGACGTATGTCAATGATCCTCTCCTCACTGTCTCCTTGGGAGAATGAGAAAGCACCTGTGTACTTGTCTTGGCCCTTCAGCAGTGTGAGGACACACTGGCATGACAGAGCTGGATGTTCTCTCATGAACAAATGAGCCAAACATGTGTGAATGCATGAAGCTTTATTATTTTTTTTTAAATAACAAAAGAGTCATATAAGGAAAGAAAGTGTGTACAGTCTACTGCCTATAAGACAAAGCTTTTATTCACTATCCGCTGTCGCCAGGAGTTTTTATTTTTACATTCAATGTAAATGATTCAGAGATTGTAGCCGAGAACAATAATGACGAATAATCAGCCCAGAATTTGTGTTTTGTTTTTTTTCACAGCATTGATCATTGAGTTGCTGATGTTTTATGTTTGTCTCTCCTCCAGAACGGTCAGTTGCAACAGAGAATGGATAACGTCCAGAGAGACTTCCTTATCTTCAACAGAGAAAAGTAAGGAACCTCCATTTCCCACAATACTCTGCATTTTGATTAGTTGGCATTGTAGTCTAAACTTAACGTTTCAACTTTCTTTGTTGTGAAACCCAAAACAACTGTGATACATTTTTTTTTAAATCAAAGGAATATATAATCTACTATATATATTATTTAATAAATACTATGTTTGATAGGATTTAGATAACTTTATATTGTTTTTTGATTAGATTTAGATAAGTGTGGCATAAGATCCGGCACATGTATGTGGGTGTGTGATTAAAGCAGAAACTCTGCAACGGGTAGAGTTTCTGGAAGTTAATCCAAAAACGGTCAAGTTAAGGATATAACGCTGTTGATTTGCATGAGGAAATGTTTAAACAGAGGAGACACCAAAGCCATACCAAGTAGATCCTCAAGGTTATGGAAATAAATATAAGATTTGAGGAGTTGGGAAGCAAGATTTGGGTACTTTATACTTTTGCCCCTTTTTTGCCACTTTAAAGTAATAGCTTAACAATACAAACAAAGGTAGGTCAAATGTCATGACAGTTAAATGGCTATCTTTAGCTAACACAAGTATTTGGAAAAGGTAAAAAAATAATGTCTAATATTAACCACTATCTTTGCCTATCCCAGGCCAACGGATAAATTAAAATGCTAGAATAAAAAAATCACGTGTTTTTAATGATGATGTTCTTTACGCAATAGGTCAAAGAAAGCCGTGGACTCAGACTCCTCTGGGCTGACAATGACTGAGAAGAACAAGGCAATAGAGGATGGACAGAACAACAATGTGGAGCCGGTGGCCTTCTTATCAGGATAGGTCTCAAGACCTGAGACCCCTACGTAGTCCCTTATCACCTGCACCTTCCCACAGCTTGTAGATCAGCAATTGCCACCTATGTTCTATCAGCACAGGCACTCACAGGCCGTCCCTTCAATGTTCCTGCACCACTGCATCGCTTCACAAACAAGAATGAGAGAGAAATGGTCTCTCAGCAGAGTGTCGCTCATATCCTGCTCCCTAACATCACTCTGGTGCTCTGAGGCCTGCTCAACATCAACTCTGGGCGCTGTGCTGAAGTGAAAAGGAAGTCACTGCCCTGTCAAAAAAAAAGGAGACAATGGCACACCTGCCCAAGCTGCTGCTTCCTTGGGTGTGACACTCAGATTTGTAATATCAGCAGTGCATATGCTGGTTAATAATAGTTATTTAAACAACAATGGTTTCCCAGTGCTACATGAACCTAATAATAATTGGCATAAGGAACTGGGTTGGCACCCTATATTGAAAAACAAACACTTTGACAGCTTTTTCCCTTGTTATTTACAGGACTTGAGATCCGAGCATGACACTAGTACAACGTTTAAAACAGAGAGGTCAATAAGGTCAAATGAGGCCTTTCTTTTTAACAGAGCAACCTCAGATTCATCTTATTGAAAATGAAGAGTTTACTTGAGCCCGAATGGCTCACTTTATCAGCAGAAACACGGTTGTAGTAGTCATTATGCTTAGCTTTGCTAGTAAAGCTTAAAAAAGATGGTAGGACTGCAACATTGGTACAATGTCCCAGCTCCATCAGCTGAAGATATCAGCAACAGCTGCTACAGGTCGAATTCACTTTAATATGCTGAAATTTGAAATGCAGTTAACATAAAATAATCTCAAACATTTTCATTCAAACAAAAGTCTTTTAAGGCAAGAATATATCGCTGAATAAGGTAACACAATGGTGATTGTAGCTTTAACCTTGAAGGTCTATTCTTGACCTTGGAAGTCTATATGAAGTGTAAGCCATCAGATGTGGTTGAAAGCTCTGGGCACAACGACTGGACCTTTCGATTATTTATTTTGTAAAAGAGGTTTTAAACTCTTTAAAAACACTGACATCGTTGGCTAAGCTTTGCCTCAATTTGCAAATGACCAGCGGCGTCTCCAAATAAAGGTTTATCGCTATGAAAACGTAGAAAAGGTAACTGGTAGATGTTATATGTTCTGCACTGAACCTTGCTTTGCACATGCTTCTTCATCAACTGTAGCATTTATGCACAGAGACAAAAAAAATCTAAAGCTGTGAGTGACTACTTATTCCCTTAGGGATGTTTTTTATAGACAAGCTGAGACCTAGATAACATTTATTTTTCAGTCACTGTCTGCATTGAAATTGTTGTCAAATAATGTGTCTATGTCCTTCCTCTTTTGTGTTGAATACAACCAATTACATGTACCCCCGGATAAGCCTGTACTGTACATTTGTATTTGCAATTAATAGAAGAATACATTCTGTGACAATATTGTTGTGCAGATGGTATAAAACAGGAAATGTAGCACCAGCTGACGGCGGGAGAAAAAACTTAATTTCGATTTTCACATTCAAAGTGGTAAATAAGAAAACATTGACAGAAACAAATAATACCCCAGGCTAAAACAATGTCCGACAAACCAAACCTGCCCCTGAATCTTTCAGAGGGAAGCCTTATACCATATGGCACACAGTTTGATCCCTAAAACTATGTGTAAGTAGCTAAGTAGTACAAACCTGAGCTTTTTCACAATCAGTAAGTAAATGTGATTTATACAAATGTCTAGTCATTCTATTGAGTCTGATTTATCTATCTGCAATACAACTCAATCCTTCAATTCTATACTTGATTACATTTAAAACATATTTCACTCTATTCAATTCATTACTGTTGGCACTTTTCTATTGAGAATTAGTACAATGTTTTGACTAAACTGTGTATTGTTGTGTTTGATGTTGTTGTTGTCATTGATGTCATTTTACAGAACCAAAATTAAGTTCTTGTATAAGATGTTACATTTAGTGAGATAGGATAACAGATGGAGTGATCCGAGATTCTTGGGGTATTTTATTTGGGAATAATTATCTTACTTTTTGTTATGTAACAGGAATCGATCGGATGGGGTCATTGCGAAAATCAAATGATGTGACAGATTCAACCCTTCAAAAAAAATTAAAGTATACAATAATAATTTAATAGAAATAGTATTGACCTAATTAAAACCATTTTTCAACAAAACTGGCCTACCTAAAAAAAAGGTCTGGGAACAGCTTTGTTCCACACCTGTGAATCTCATTCCTATTAAGGTTTTGTTGTCCTTCAGTTGTCACTGTGTGTTTATTGTATTCAAATGTGATGGAGTTGCAAACTATTAAGGTGTGCCTTAAATAATAACTTTCTTTTTCTGAAACAAACTGACTATGCCTTGTGCTTTATTTCACTTCATGTCTTTTTGAATGATCATATTACATTGAACAACGATTACAAGTTAAATTGAACAAAGGATGACATCACTGATATACCAATTTTCATCAAAATCAAAAACAGTGAAAGGGTGTAAAAAGAGAAAATATGTCTGAATGAGGCTCAAAGAAATGTGGATTTACTGCTTGTGTTGGTTGCTCACCACTATCTTTAAGATAATGCTGCCCCCCAAAGGCTACTGAAGAGTACTACAGTTAGTATCATAAAGAAGTAGGCATACCAATCCATAGTCAATTTGTAAGTAAGCCTCAAAGACGAGCATTGAACACATTCTAAATACAAGTGAATACAAATGGAAACAAAATTGATGTGTAATCTTCAACTGTAATGGCTGCTGTTTATCTTCAAATGTAATTGGTTCTAATTTAGCAAAGGATTAGAAAGCACTCTCTTTTCCAATGTGTCCAAGGGCATTCTTAGATAATGCACGCTCAGCATCAGAAATGCACCATATGCTTTTCCTATTCTCTCTTTCACACACACACACACAACCGATTTTCGTCCATCACTTACTTAGGTCATCTAGAAGGCAAAGTCCTCTTTTAGACACAGTGGGCTGTGATGAGGCAGCACATTTGCACATTAATATCTGATCTGAGGGGTGACTCCAGTTGATAAGTGCGTCCCCATTCTGCTTAGAATCACAACAGATAAAAGCAGCAAACCTTGGTTTATCACATGAAAGTTAATATATTCTGATATACATTTGCTTCACACACATACATACATAGCCTATACACTTATCCTCTTCTGAAAATGTTTCTCATAACAGTCATACACTCTCATTCTGTAACCAATGCCAACAAGTAATCGACACGCACACATCACTGTTTATAATAAAGTTGCTGACTCATCTCTTCATCCAGATAGTCTGCATTTACTGGTTGTCCACTCTGCGATCGGACAGGATGACATATTGTCATTATTGTCATCAACTTTCTATTCAACATTGAACAATGCCTGAGGGACCTTGCAGCAGTTTTACTGTTGGACCACACTATGTGTAACTCCCACTACTAAGAAACACAAAAGGACTGAGTGGATACATTAGTCATTAGACCACACAGGATAGTCATACATTTATTTGTTTTAAAATGTACACCCTTTCTTATCAGTAGCTTATATTGAAAGATATACATAGTTCAGATACGACAATAACATCTCGTGACAAATATGATCCCTCTCCCATCTCAGCCCTAATGATTATCCATACAACAGGAAAAGGTAAGACATGTGACTTACCTTTGTGAACTGCTGTTTTGGCCTTCACCCAAACTGCCATAAGTATGTGTTTGAACACAGCTTCATCTTGTATCTTCACACTAGGTTATTTTGAAATGTCTTCCTGAAATGTTGGCAAAAATAACCTTAACCTTACTGTTCTTTTATACCCAGAACATTTATTAATTGATCATTATGTTCACAAAAGCTATATACAGTAGGCCGAAGAGGCTTTGCACAAGAAGGCCTAAGCTGTGTATTGTTAAACAGCAACAGCAGGGGGGTATACTGCGAAGCAGGATTTTCGCTTAGCCGGCTAAATTCAGGGAAAACTCCGGCTTTCCGGTCATCCGAAGCTGGTTCTCTTTTTAGCAGGCTAGATCTCCATGGTAATATATGCTAAGCAGCTAACCTGGTCGGGACCAGGTTAGGTTGCAGGCTAAGAGCTCAACTCAGTGAAAGCACCGCCTGCTGACCAATCAGAGCTCAGTGTGCGGAGTTTAATGTACGCATTCAAACACTTTTTCTTTTGCCAGAGCATTCACCTTGCAGGTGCAGCTATGTGGCTTTGATCCTGGATAAAGTGTTTAAGTCATGGATGTTTAAAGTTTAACTTCTTCATTTTTGACTAGTATTAAAGTTCACTTTTCATTCAGGAAGTACGCTGCGCTGTCAGTGCGCTTCTCCATGTTTGTGATTGGTCGAATGCTCCAAATACCACCCCTTTCATGTGAACGCGCACCAAACTAGATAGGACACGGCTGGCTTGAGCGATCCACTTGATAACCCGCGTCGTAGTACAGTTTAGCGACAGCGCGTATGTTTTGGATTAGGATTAGGCCAACCGGCTAACTCAAACATATCCAGGTTAGGTTGAACCAGGTTCGTAGTATAGGCCCCAGGAAGTGTTTTATGAATCATTTCAAATTAAAACGTATCCAAGGAAAACACTATCAACAGGGCAAACTGCAAGCCATGACAATGTTGGTAGACTATCTTCCTAATCCAAGAATTATGTAATCGTTTTTGAAAGTTTTATGATTATTGGCATGAATGTTGTTTTTGACAAATTAAAACAACACATGTCACAAAATGAATGCAATTACCTTGAAGTCAAATTCCTCAGTCGGAGGAAATTGTTTGCTAGTAGATGTGTGCTAATGTGATTTTAGTTAGCTAACACTACCAAATAAACTAGCTTATTTAGGTTGAGCTAGTTTTCAAGACTGTTATAAGTAGCACAATCCTGTAGGCTTCCTGAGGGAGGCGAATAAAGTGGCTTATTGGAAACATTTTTTAAATGTGATTCAACCACGTACCAATGAGGTGTAAACTATCACTTAAGTGTTTCTGAAGCAGTGAATGTCTAGCTCAATGCTGAGTCTAACCATAGTATGGATTGCATCAACATAGCAATACTACACTTTAGCTAATGTTATTTAATGCAGCAAAAAGGAGTCAATGACCCAGTGTTTATTTTAAAGAATATTCTTATATACTTATTTTACTTGTCTATTAAAATACAGATACATCTTGCATGGTCACCCTAATTTTGACAACCCTGTGGCTCGGACATATGAGGTCAATTGTGCCTGAGATTATGGATGTGTCAGAGCTTTTAAATAAAGCATGATGTTGCTTATATTGCACATTCTGCTGATTCAACATTTCATGTGTATATTTCTGTCAGTAACTCATTGTCTGAATAAAGTGACAAGTCATCATACAAATATGAAGAGGGATATAGAGCCCAATAAGTGGAAACTCTGGTTTATTGAAAAAATTACAATTAGGTTGTTATAGACTAAATATGTCAAGTTATTCAGCCTAGATGGTGTTTATATAGTGTATCCACTTACACTTTCACGGCTGCATCTGCAAATTAATCGTTAGTTTAAAAAGGTATTCTAAAATGCTATGGATTCATTTAAAATGTATTTTTTCCAGGACACTTATGAGCACATTCTGTATAAGATGTATGTAGTGCTTTCACATGATTATTTATGGAGAGATAACACATTGATTGAGATTGATATCGACACATCTGTATGAGTGTTTTTTGACTAATGGGTTCTTTTTTGGATGACAGCCCGACTGTTATTTGCGTATGTCCATCCTTAGTGCATATGCCTTGTTGTTAAATGTAATAATGTAAATGAGATATTTCAGTCACTCAGTTGCAACTCATGTTTATTCAGAAAACAAATCATACCTCCACAACACACCTTAGTTTTGACCTGCCATCTCTGGATTTTGATACAACAGTAAAAAAGAAACAACGTAAAAACAATAACAAAGGTTGTCAAACTAACATAAATACAACAAACCACTACTCGTGCCTGCCTCAGAGTCTGCCCTACCACTGTCAAATAAAAAAACACGATCTCCTCCCCTCCCTCCCCCACAGTGGGACAGTGAAGAAAAAGCTTCCCTTACTGCACGGCAATCCTCTGCCTTGTCAACAAATAGCACAGACATAAAAGGCTCTAAGGTCCCCCAACAGCATCAGAGTGTTTCAGGTCAACTCACTTAGGCCCTAGATATAATCAGGCTGGTGATAAATAACTATTGGTCAGGATTACATTAAAGGGACTTTGTTGGGGGGACAAAGGAATGATGGTATTCCTCTTGTCTTAAAATCAGAGCCCAGTTTGTTAGGAATGAAAAAGTAAAGCAAGGTGAAGTGCTGTTATCTGAAAGCAGGCATTTGTTGCGTATTCATTTAATTGCATCTGGTTTTCCTTGTTTCCCTCAATTGCAAAGCTCATAGTTAAAAGTTGCAGGTGGGCTGCAGAGACAGTTGCATGTTTCGTACTTCTTGTGATCAGGTTGTTTTTTTTGTTTTTTTTTACCCTTCCTTCGTTCTCTTCGTTTATCTTTGTCATGATGGTTTTAGGATAACAGTAGCAGCCAATTAGCTAGAAGCAAATGCAAAGGACGGTTTCTTACAATATTTAGTTTTACACAGCCATCATGGAACGCAGGTAAAATAAAAACTCACACAAACTTTTCAGGGATAAAGATTATAAAACCCTTCCTAAAATGTCAAACTTTTACATTTGTTGTTTCGCAAAATCTTTTCTTAAGCAGACAAGTCTGTTTTATTTTATTTTTTTAACATCCATAATTATTCAATCAATACATCATGGGGATGGTATTCATCAAGTAACCTCAGAGTAGGAGGGGGGGGGGACATGAATCACATCACTCGTATTATTGTGGCCCAGGCAGCTCCATGTCCAACAGCACTCCTGCTCTGAGACTTGATAAATACCTTTGACTTGGTCCAGTAAACACCAACAGGCTGCAGCAACATCATTCACAAAGCTACATTACATCTACTGTATACACAATGCCACCTAGAGCTAATCAATGGTACTGCATGATAATACATGGCTAATGTGGGATCTAGTGTTTTGCTGACAAATGAGAAAGCAGACAAGTAAAAAGGGGGTGACATTAAAAGCCAAACAGGATGAAAGAACCATAGCATCATTGTGAGAAAAATCAGTATCCATTTCCCTTTGGGAACACAGTTGGTTCGATGTGATGGTATGACTGTCGTGTGTTCCCATTATGAAACCATTTGTGGTATATTCTAAACTGAGAGGTAAGAAGGCTAAATACTAGTGATGTGAATTGCGCTGTGGGATGGGGGTAACTTTAACTATTAGTAACCATGTCTAACCAATTCAATTCAATTTACCCAGGGAAATGGATATAGTTCATCTGAGCATGGTCAATTAGCGACAGGTAAGGCATGAGGATTCAATGTTTTGCTTTTTATTTTACTTGTAACTAATTATGGTCCTCTGCATCTGCTCCCCCCTCCCCTTTTTCATCCCTCCCACCCTCAATCCTGCTCTCTGGCTGCTGTTGTTTTCCAGATGCCTCCCCTTGTCTTTCTGCTGTTTAGCTGAGGGATGTGATGTTGGAACGACCACCAGGGGGCACTACAATACGGCGGCCAGCAGGCCTGATGGGGATGTCATCTGGGATGGTGGGACCTGAGCAGAGAAAAAAGGAGAGAAAGATAAAGTGAGTTACATGGAAAAAGAGAAAAAGGCATGTAACATGTTGGGCAGAAGTAATTGGGGAGAAAGAAAAAGTCATGCAAATTGAAAACCAGGAAAAGGAGATAATTAATTGGAGGCATTTAAAAAAAAAACTGTGGTTTGTATTCATGCTGGTCTGAGGGGTTTCCATATATTTCTTATCTTTGCAGAATACACAATCACAAGGAATTAATAAAGACAGGATTTCCATGCACACAATTTATAACAAACGATGATTGATATTTCCCCAATTAATTGATGTATTCACCGACATGTAAACAAACGTCGAAATTGTGTTTGAACTAACGTAGCTAAACATTTATTCTACTGTAAATCATCCCTGCTCTTAAAGCTAGAAATTGTCCTATTTGTCAATCCACTTATTACTTACTCCTTTTATTCTGTCATAGCCCACAAGTAATTGTCGTCATACACTCACATTATTACTTTCCAGTCACTAGAGGTTTTTCAAGTCACATTATTGTTGTCTATGATATATGGCATGTATCACTGAGATGATAGGGGAATTACAGTTTCAGCAGACCGTGTCCTTTGTGAGTGCTGCTGAATCATTAACAAAAGGAGCTACAGTTTGACATCAATTGTTTCCAAAGGATGAGCCATGGCGCCTGTTGCAGCAATTTATCAGCGAGTATATAAATGGAAAGTAGAAGGATGTTAGACTATGAAACACTGTATCCAGGCAAACAAGCCTTCCCATCTCAGTAAATCAACTCTGCAGGTGGTGTCCCTGGAAAAACTCCAAATATGTACACATATGCATGCACGCTTACGAGTAAACACACACAACCATTACAAAGCCTGGGAAACCAGGAGCAGCCTTACTCCCATATAAATTCAAGGACTTAAAAGTGGAAATTCTTTCCAGAGAAGGTCATCATCTTTTGTCATCAATGAGGTATCAGCCATGAGCTAAACGTGTAAAGACAGGTTGCTTAATACATCCTAAGACCAAACACCATTCTGTGGTCCTTCAAAATGAGTTATCAACCACTCAAAATACTACATGCATTTACGAAGACAGCCAATACCTGGGTGAGTACAGCTGGTGAGAGATTTGCTCCCATTGATTTACACATTCAATGTGACTGGAGGACATAATGACTGCTACAGTAATAGCTACTGTATGCTGTCTCTGTTTGATTATTAAACAGTGGAAACACTGACTAACTGGTTCAGGACTTTAACATAATGTACAACGTGTCACTGCATAGTAGCCTGACTAAATCAATCCCACACTTGTTTTCTAAAACGCTAACCCAAAGCTGAACATACATATGGGCACAATCAGGCTGTCCCTCAGCAGCTCTGCCTAACGGAACAGATGTTGAATGTGAATACATAGTGTTATGACCTCTCACATTAGATAGGCTTTTTAATAGGCCGTGTCCAGATGCCTGGCCCAAAATCTTGTATGCAGTATGTTTTGGGCCTTCAGCCAATATTCATATCCAGCAAGTCTTACAGTAAGTGTAACTGTAGAAAACACTTAATTTGTAATGTAGCTCGACATTACAAGAAGGCTGAAGTTAGGGGTCACAGTGTCCTAAAGAGCATTAACAAATATTCTTCTTGATATACTCCAACAGAGGGATCTTTGGTGCATTTTTTGGAGATGATTCCTTAAAGAGAAGATATGATCTAACAGAGTTAGGATGATAAAACAAATAAGATTAGTGCACATAATATGTTCATGTGAATTATGGGTGTTGGATTATACCGATGTTAACGATAACTGTGATGTTAAAAAAATGATGTTTATATCGTGTTAAAAATACACAATAATAATACTGTGTAATTAATCATCTGCCTTATAAATGATTACAGACTGCCTCTCCAAATACTAAAGGCAACATTTTGCCAGAAGAAGACAAAGAACAGTTATTTGGATTACTTTTCCCTTGTAGTGAAAATCTGATATTGTGACTTTCCTATTGAGAATGCATGATAATAGAAGCCATCATTTGCTTAGTACAATGTGCATAATACAGAAATACAAAAGTACTTTTTTGTACTTTTTGTGTGGTTTTAATTTGGAATAAAACTTCATGTCAAACCACAGTAAAGCAAAAATATAGCTAACTGATTGTGTACATAAATCTAACTCAATGCTGTGTGCACTGTGTGCCTCATTACAACTCTGAGGAGCTCAAGCTGGCCACTTAATGCCTTGCATGAACAGACACATTGCCATATAAACACGGTAACAAAAATGCATGTCATTCTTTGCGCATCATAAAGTATGAAACAGGATAGTAAGAGATTATTAGGTTACTTCATAGGCTTGATGATTATCGCCCAGGGTTGTGAATGCATCATACAGAGCAAAAGCATGCTAAAAATCACATGATTGTTGTACTTCACAGCATGACGTAGCAGAAAAGGTCTAGAAGATAAAGGCTAGGCAGGATGGTGGATTGACTGATGCACATGCTCCTTTGATGTTTCTATATGCAGTATAAATCAGTTCAGACCATAAACAGATGAAAGAAGGACTGGGTGATAGAGCTGGGTGTGTTTTGAGAAGTGGAGCTCACCACATTGTGCAGGGTTACCTGCTAGACTAAATCCAGAATGGTGAAGGTTTCTGGAAGGCTGTTTGGTGGGAGAGGTGCGTGCTGAAGCTGAGGGAGTGCCACCACGGGACATGGAGAACTCAGACACCGGGCCATCATACATTCCTCTGGGCACTGCTCTCAGGACCGCCAGCTACAGGAGAAATAATAACAGAAGAGATGGGTTGAAACACAGAGAGACATTTATTTAAATGTGTTTCGCATTATATAGTTGTTTGTGTAACAGATTGTCTCTGAATTATATATTCAGAGCCTTTTTCCTGCACACAACCACTTTCAGATTTACACATCACCGCACAAACATAGACATACTAGCACAAGTAAGCAAACCCTTTTATAGACTAGTGCAAAAAAAAAGCTAACTATACACTATTTGTTTGTTTTTCAAGCAAATTCAAATTTGAGGCTGCTAATAAACAAGCCATTGTACATGACAGTCTGTCTTTCAGTGGCATGACTCTTCTTGGATCTTGGAAGCTAAAAAGTTAAAAAGAGACATCTGTGAATGAAGAAAGCATAACAGTGACTGCTACCAAGATAAACAGCACACTGTTAATACAGCTCATTTCTTTTCATCGACAGCCAGCTGCAAATTAGGAAATTGTTAAACAATGAGATTTTTGGCCCATGAAATAAGAAGGCAAGAGAGCAGACAGCAGGGTTTGCTTTGAGTTTAAATAGTTTTAAATCAACTGTAACTGTTAACCAGTTGATGTAATGAAGGTGGTAGGAATATCCTTTTTATTCCTTTTATACTGTTGAGGTAAAGCTGAGAGTCTTTATTTGTGGGCGCCACCATTATGAACATGACCGAAAGAACGAGATCGCGGATACAAGCGGCCGAGATGGGTTTTCTCCGCAGGGTGGCTGGTGTCTCCCTTAGGGATAAGGTGAGAAGTTCGGTCATCAGGGAGGGACTCGGAGTTGAGCCGCTCCTCCTTCGCGTCGAAAGGAGCCAGTTGAGGTGGTTCGGGCACCTAGTTAGGATGCCACCTGGGCGCCTCCCTAGGGAGGTGTTCCAAGCACGTCCAGCTGGGAAGAGACCAAGGGGTAGACCTAGGACCTAGGAGGGATTATAGCTCTTCGCTGGCCTTGGAACGCCTTGGGATCCCCCAGTCAGAGCTGGTTGATGTCGCCAGGGAAAAGAAAGTTTGGGGCTCTCTGCTGGAACTGATACCCCCGCGACCCGACCACGGATAAGCGGGAGAAGATGGATGGATGGACCATTATGAACTGAAAGTGTTTTAAAGAGGCTTTTGTGGTAACAGAAATATGACTGCTATGAATGCATCAGTCATATTTAATGACACACTTCAAGCCCACAATGTTATTCCTCTTCTCATATTTGAATGTATCTGTTGCAGGGAAAGCATTTTCCAAACCCATTTCCTGTAGCTTTTACTGATTTAAAAGTGGCATTCCTAAATAGTTTAAGAATCAAATAAGTCTTGTTAAACTACAGTAAGTTGTAAATCTGTATCTGTCTGTACATGTATGTGAGATCTTGGATTTCTTTCGACAACCGTTCATTGGATCGACTTAGTATAAGTAGTATGCACAAATGTCAAGCAATCAGTACATTTTAAAGGGGCTCCGCACTAGTTTGGAACTAAATCTAATTGTAGACTTTGTTAACAATGTTGACTCTGCTATATGTGATAGGTCTCTCTGGAAAGGCCAAACTCAATGCATCCTTTTTTTAAACCACGACGATTAAGCCTAGACCACCCTCACTGCATTGACATTTTGTTCTACAGTGTAGAAGCAGCCAGCGCCCTGTGGCTGAACCTTGGAGGCTGATGTCAGACTTATTGTACCTCCCCTGCATCCCACTTCACTGCCCTATATTCTCCCCACCATTGTAACTTTTACTTGAGCCCAAACCCCAATAAATCCTCACTCCCAAACCAAAGAACCTGACTCCTACCTTCCACAGTTATTTTATAATTTTCTCTCACTGCATTGTGTGTGTCACACGTTCTTAACAAAATGTTAACATGTTCAGAAGAAGAGCCAGTGTTTACCTGCTTCCTGGCTTTAATGCGCTTGTAGGCAAAGTCAGGGAAGGCAGAGCAGGGGATGAAGCGACCCACGCCGGAGACAACATGGAGGGTCCCGTCTTCCACGACAATCTTCCCCTGGCAGATCACCGCTTGTGGGGCTCCACGCAGCTCCATGCCCTCAAATATATTGTACTCAGCAGCCTGAAGAACAGATACACAGCTATTAGATACTTGAAACAAAAGGTAATACATCACATACTGAAGCAGTACTCATTATAACTTAGGAGAAATTATGCAAAACATGTATACACAATAACTATATTTACAGTTATAGAATTATGTAAAATGATCAAAAGCAGGTACATTGACACTAATACATATGATTTGTAAATGTGAACCATATTCGTAGTAAGAGACATGTGCATACGCTGAAGAAGAAGAACAATCCAAAATCCCATTCATCTCATAAATCAAAGTTTTAACAGTCAACACACGGTCTATAATGACTGGGACGATAGAGGCCTATCTTTCATATCTGAAGCAAAAGTTTGAACAAATAACTCCACTGAAAGTAAGAATTAAATTAGTCTATCATGGGGCTTAAGGATCATTTTTGATTAAATGAAATCAAATGTGTTCAATTTAATATAATTTTAAACAAACCGTCCAAAATAAAACTCCTGTAAGCTTCTCCCTAGGGACTGATGAAGGGGCTGAGGAGATTTGGAAGACACAACAGGGCGAGTTATGAAAGGATCGAATAGGAGACAGGAAGTTGAAGCATCAACTTTATGTCTGCTCAACTCTGTTATTCCCTCATGCTCACTTTCTCCCATACTTTATCTTTCATCACCTTGTTTCTTACACTGTCTGTTTGGCATGCACCAACAGCTGCCACCATCCAGCTGGTGCTTAATGCCTTTATAGTACTTCTCACTCTCTTTCCATTACTCTCACTCTCTACCTCGTTCTCTCCTTCTCTCATACCAGTTGTCTGTCTCCTTCATTCATTTATCCCCCTTTCTCTCGGTCTTTATCGCCCTCATCCATTCTTGTTTAACTTTAGTATTTTGTTCAACCTGATAACTTTTCCTCCTAGTCTGATTTCTCGAGTGCAAGCTTTCTTTTCTCTACATGTTTGTGATCTGTAATGGTTCCCTCCCCTCATTCCATTGTTGCTTATTTCCTCTGCACACGGCCCTGTTTTCTGCTGCCGTCCAAATTCAGGCCAGAACAGGACATAACTAAGACCCACAACATGCCAAACATGATGTCATTACTGAGTGTGTGTGTGTGTGTGTGTGTGTGTGTGTGTGTGTGTGTGTGTGTGTGTGTGTGTGTGTGTGTGTGTGTGTGTGTGTGTGTGTGTGTGTGTGTGTGTGTGTGTGTGTGTGTGTGTGTGTGTGTGTGTGTGTGTGTGTGTGTGTGTGTGTGTGTGTGTGTGTGTTTTGCTGCCTGCTTTACTCGATTCCTAATGTTTATCTATTTACTTTGTATTATAACACAACATGCTGGTAAACAGGGTCGCTCCTGTTTGGCCTTGCGTCACACTATCCATTAAGGTAGATTTATGCTGTAAACTGCCGTGCTCTGCTCCCTGCTGTTTTATCTGGAAGGATGACGAGCAGGAAATGAGAGGGTGACATCATTATGTAAGAACCCAAGGATCCTCAGTGGATGTACTCCACATTTGGAGAAGGCGTATTATTAGTCTCTCTGTCTCTTTCCATTCCTCCACCTGGAGACAACTTTCTTTCTCTCATAATAAACAGCCACTGTTAGCTCTTTAGCATATACAACATCTAAACACTCCACTTCATTATTCCTAAATCCAATCCACACACATATGTAGTAAAAGCATTCTTCCCTCACTCTTGTATTTCTGCAAGCAGGATTAATGCTAGGCTGGTGAAGCCTTCATTTCCTGTGCGGACACTTCCTCTGCTGCCGGGTGGCATGCCTGGGATCCTCTGATGCGAGTGTAATAGTAGAACCCTCATTATGTAAATGTGTTAAAAAAGAGAGTCAGAAAGAATGTGTATGAGGCCCTTGCAAATGATTGAGCGCGTACAAATATAAAATATGTAATGTAGCTTAACTTTTTTTAAAGAAACTGCACTACAGGAGGATGCATTGATTGTCACTATGAAGTACAATGTCAAAAGAAATCAGTGCTAGCAGGCAATAGATTTGGTGACACTTTTAAATTACTGCCAGGTAAATCAATGTTTCCAAATATTAGTTGATCCTCAAAATTGCAGGCGGGGGATGGAGTAGATGGTCGTCATGCGACACAGTTCTGAATCAGATTGCAGGAGATGTTTCCCATGAGATCAAAAGCCTAATAACTAGAGCAGTTTGTAATCATGAGATGTGAAGCAATGTGTACACAGATTCTAAATCTATTGATTGTTACTGTTTCATAGTCCTGTGTAATGAATTACATTCTTTGAACCCACTGTGGTTTTACAATCATGAAGATATTTGAGATGATTTTGAAGAGGAGAATGTAGTGGACTGTTATGGCCATTTTGGAAAACCTTTGCATTACTGACATCATTGTATGGTATTTGGATAGTCCTGTGAATTTGAATAACCCATATTATTCTCCTACACATTACCTCAGTCAAGGCTGAGGGTTAATATATGTAGTGTGGCTCAACTTGATATGGTTCTAGTCATGTGACGAGCACAGTATGTGTGTTGTTAGTAGTGAACATTCTCCGAGGAACTGAGAGGTCTCTAGACACTTGTGCTCTCTCTCTCTCTCTCCCTTATGCTCTTATTCACTCTCTCACACAGATGTACACAATTATCTTTTATCTTGTTTTCTGTGTATCTCATGTGTCGTTTTATCTCATGTGTTTGATTGTTTTGTTTCCACAATAAATCTAACACTTTAATCTATTTTTTCATTTATCCCTTGTTCCTTTTCTTTCTCTTTGTTCACCCACGCATTTACTGTTTATACAGCCAATCACATTGGCATTACACAAAAAAAGTCCCATGAGTCTTGCTGTGCTTGTCTTGCTCTGAATGAATCCACTCTGGCCAGGTAAAACCGACTGAGCCAACTAAGACAAGCCTAAATGCTGGGTTTGAGTTAAAGTTATTTTCACTGATATGTACATAATGAGCTGATACTGTATGACCCAACACATGAAATACAACATACAGAGTTGTGTGTCTTGGCAGTGATGGTGCGGATGGAGTCTGTGTCCCAGATGACCAGGTCAGCATCAGAGCCCACGGCGATCCGACCCTTACGAGGGTACAGGTTCAGGATCTTAGCGGCGTTGGTGCTGGTGACTGCCACAAACATGTTCTCGTCCATCTTACCTGTAGTCTGGGAGGGAAACAAGCATACGCAGGAAATAGTTAGCATTCTTCATAAATAGTTTCACTTGTTATCATATTCTTTAGTATCCATTAACCCCGGATGGAAATGGATACATGTAACTCGGGTTGGACGTCATTTTCTGTTCAACAATCTTTCCTTTATCCCATTGATAAAATGGAGAACTAATAACCTGACATCAGAAAATAGAATACAATATTAAAGAAATAATGTATCTGAGGATTCTTGCTCTTCTCAGAAAGCTGGCATCCAAGCTAAGAATAATGAGGCAAATAGGGTAATAGCTACATCAGTGTTGTACAAAAGAGAGACAAATAAATGTTGGTGCTAGCTTTGACTTTAAGTGACTTCCCTAAGGAAAAAGATTCAGTGCAACATTTCAAAACCCATCATCACTATACAGTACAGGAAGCACAGCACTCCAGAGGCTATCTCAAGCTACATTCTATGTGTCTGTACTGCTGATCCCATGATAACAAGAGAGACGCTTCACGATGACATGCTTTGCCAGAAAGTAAATTACGTTATTTTCAACCTCTTATAATGACACCCCTTCTTGAGTTGTATTTAACTGTTTGCCCACTTTAACTCCCTCTACATTTTTCGAATTACTAAAGAAAGTAAGCATGACCAATTGTAAAAGCCATAGTTATAAAAATAGAACGCTGGTTAAAAATAATGGTACTAGAGTTATGTATCCAGAGGTGAAGGAAAGGACAGATGTGCAGATAGAAAAGGAAATGATAAAGCAAGGCAGAGACAACAAGGCGAAGAATCAAAGTGGGAAAGAGTTGGAAAGAGAGGAATGAATAGTAACAAAAAAGACATAAATAAAGAGATAAAAGAAGCAAAAGAGAACACAGGAGTTTTGCTCTGGTGTAAGTCTTCATTTTCATTTGACATTGTTTGATAGATTTTTGTCTTTCACTCTCTTCTGTAGTCTATGAAAAAAGAAAAAAAAATCACCACAGCTTTATCCCAGATGAGGCTCATCCTCTCCTCAACTCCGTTAACACCTTCTGGTATCTGAGTGAAGTCATCCTTGCCGATGGCCTTCTGGGCCACGCTGAAGGTACAGTGAGCACTGCCAGTCACGCTCAGGTCTCCACTGCGGGACAAAGAAACACGTAAATATAGAGTTAGGATGAGGGAATTACACCAGCACCACCCAATATGTGTACACAAGTATATTTGAGCAACAACGTTCATTTACTTTAGCATAGACAGAACAAACAGAACAAGTATGAACATATTCCAATATGGCTCTTGCTAAAAGATTTTAGCAAGAGCAGCTGTGATACGCACCTGGACAGCATTGTGTTCAGATAGTCTGGAGTGGTGGGATCAGGGCTAAGAGGAGGTGATGTTACAAAAGAAGCCGCCTTGGCCCAGTTCTTGCTCCAGTAATGTGTCCCATCAGTCCCCAGGCTGGCTGTGATTGGCTCCCCAAACACAACATTTCCTGGAAAAGTGATAACGGTCAAATGTGTTCAAAGTATCAAATTCAAAGTGTGTGAAATTGGGTTTGCAGGAGATAAACCATGCCTTTCTAAAAAGTCAAACATCATCTTTCAATATACAGATTTCCCTTTGTATATTCTCTTGTGGTCAAGCTTGGTCTTCGATGAATGAGTGTCGGTTGGATTCCTGTCACTAACATCTTTGTGTTTCTGCATTGCCTTTTGCTCTCACACCTTGCTGATGTCCTTTCTGGTTTAAATGTAAGGAAACATGCTTTGGAAAAGTTTCAAACAAAGGAGTCGAGCCCATAAAGGGTGTACATGTCATGACTTCAAGTCGTTCTAAGGTCAGCCTGTTAAAACCTCATGTGGCCTTTCGCCAAAGACATCCAAACACACATTCTTCTTCTCTTCCCTCTCACGCTTTCCTGTTCCATTCTCAAATATTGTATATTTCACAACCCTCAGAGCCAGGCAGCTTCTCGGTTCACCTCTGCTCTTTCCTGGGGCTGTGAGGAATGGCCTGTGTGACAGCTCAACCACTAAAAAAGACTTGAATGACACATCTGAAAATTCCACTGAGAATAGCATCTTTTTTCATGATGTCAAACAGAGCCAAGCTCTGTGTATCTCAGCAGCTTCAGGAAGGATAGTAAAATCATCTAATAAGGGAAGAATTCCAAATGTCTCAGAAATCAGACAGAAAGACAGAAACCAATGAGCAGACTGAATGTCCTTTTTTTAGATTTATATTATTTTAAAGAGAAGCTTCTTTATGTTTTTTAATTGATTGGACTGCCAATATTTCACATCATTTAAGCTGTACAATACAAGAAATACATGATGTAAAACAATTCATGAGAAGGTATGGAAGGATGGATGGTTTTGTTTGATTTTAAGGGGAAACGTGCATTGAAAATTATTTGGAGATAGATGAACACTACTCTATTAGTGATTTACTGAAATACACAATGGAATAAAGCACCGCTGTCACAAAATAACATGGCCAATACCCAAATATAAATCGGAAATGATGATCAGCATTAAGCAATATACACTGAACTAAGGGCTTCTCACATGTGCTCCTTCATTTTCCAATTTGTATTGCCTAATCTGCTGTTAGTGATGATGTCGTTCACATGGTATGAGTAAAGTAACTTTCTACAAAACATGGATGTAAATATCATGCTAAATAAAACAAGAAAGTAAAGTATAATTTTTAGATTATCACATTTGGATATAAACACCGGGTTTAGATATGTTTTGCAATGTGTGTTGACATTTAAAGTTGATGTTTACCTCTTTTCCGGGCCTGTGAGATGATGTCAGCAGCACTTTTGCTCATGACGCGGGTAACGTAGAGAGGGCAGTTGGTCTGGCTGGCGATGGTGATGGCACGAAACACCGCCTCTGCCTCCAGCTACAGAAAGGACAGGATATGTGGTTTACAAAAATAGTTCAAATATGTTAACCTCAGCAGACAATCTATTGTTGGAGTCAAAAATGAAAGTGGAAGCTTATAATGTTAACATCAAATTGGAGAGGCTAGGGATTTATTTACATTGAGTTAAAATCAGTTTAAGTCTGTTATATTAGGAAACAACTGCAAAGACAATCTTAGTTGAGGTCGTAATGCATCATGCTTAATTGTTTTGGGGTAATGTATTGTTAATATTAGATGTCTCAGATGTCCAATTATATCTTATATTATTTGTGATTGAGCAAGAACATCCAACATAAAATGGTGAAGAAGCTGCCAGTAGAGGGCCAATGATTACAGATACAGATGTTGAGAGGGTTTCCTTAATGCCCCACACTTGTGTTATTGTGTTCTAGACCACAACCTCAACCTGGGTCCAATTAGCAATAACATAAAACTAAACCGAACACAGAGAAAACACTAATCCATCTTGGTCTCGGCTCACTTCCGAAGATGTTTGTTCCTAAGACTCCACTAAACTACTAAACCCAGTCTACTTAAAGGCAGACGAGCTGCTGAGATAAGAACGTGGCTTTTATGTCACTGTTTGTTAAAGGAACATAAGCTGCAAGAATTGGGAGAAACCAGAACATTTTCTCCCTAAACCACATGTGTGAAATTAAAACAATGTGTGTGAAGGCAAGTCCAAGAACGGTATCATGGACAATGTGAGTGTGATATCTAAAAAAGAATGGTAAGGATAAGTATCAATTCCAACTTGACTATTTCAATCATAACAATCATTTATTTGTATTAGTGCAAAGATGTATACAGCGTGGGAATCGTACCTCTTCTGGCCTGCTCAACACGTGTCCCTCCGGTCCAGTGATTCCCATCTGCAGCATGCGGGCCTGCTCCTGTTGAAAAAACAAGCACAAAGGAGGCTGTTAGCTCATCGGTAATGTTTTTTTTATTGTTCAGCGGTTTCAGTCCTCGGGCTGATTTGTCTTGGTCACACTCCAAAATATTATGAAGTTTTTTCTATTCCTTGCCTGTGTGAAAGATATGAGCAACAGTCTTATCATCTACATCAGGCCACACACAGAGGACTGTGGGAACCTGACTGTTTATCTACCTTTAAAAAACGGTCAGGTCCTCATGGACGCTTCACAATGACACGCTTTGCCAGAAAGTAAATGACGGTATTTTCAACCTCTTATAATGACACCCCTTCTTCAGTTGTATTTAACTGTTTGCCCACAATAACTCCCTCTACATTTTTCGAATTTCTAAAGAAAGTAAGCATGACCAATTGTAAAAGCCATAGTTATAAAAATAGAACGCTGGTTAAAAATAATGGTACTAGAGTTGTGTAAACTCATGGAGAAAGTGTAGCGAAAGTCAGAGATTTCTTAAAGCGTGCATCTGATGATCCTGAGAGGAACTGTACTTTCAGAAACGTTGTCAATGTTTTCCGCATGTATCCATGGTGATTGTAACTTGGTTACAACATGTCCTCTGTGCCAGCACTAACATTATTTATCGCACATAGGTTTCAACAAGGCTTCTTTATCTTAAAAATCAGGTCATGACATAATCTGGGTATTTAGACAATTTTGGTTTTAAAGCTGATGTAAATCAGACTCCCACAACATCCTAGTTTAAGACTGGATAGGAGATCTGGGATTTGGGATGAATCCGAGCCAACACACACAAATGCACACCCAGTGACAGAATCCAGGCATGGTCTGGAACTCTGACTATAACCAACCCTCTCAATCCACCAACTATTACGGTTCATTCACTTTCATTTGTCCAAAGCAGAGCCCTGTGTAAACTACACCCACACATTACTGTCCTGCAGAAATCATATTCCCCCTCTCATCAGTGGCAGTGTGTTTAGTCTGTGTAGGTGGTGGAGATAATGCTCAGCCAGAAAGGTGAACTCAAGTGAACTAAATCAAAACAGATCACTGAGTTGGACATCAGTTTAGTAATTAAAGAGAGGGTTATAGTAGGGGAGAAATGGGAGGAGGAGCTGTATCTGTCTGTGTATTTATCTTTATGTTTACCTCAGCGATGATCTCGCCATTTTCAGCATGGACCTCAGCAATGCCTCCCCTCTCAGCCAAGAAGGAAAAGATATCATAAAGCTGGAGAAAAAACAGAGAAAAAGTTAAAATGTACAGTGACACTATTCAAATCCTGCCTGGCTGTTTACACAATAATAAGACACTCCTTTTCTTTCTGGGGGTCACCCTTCAATCCACTATATCAAGTAAGTAAGCGCACAATTAACATGATGTCCATGACACGCTGTAATGACTGTGTGTGGTCTCTAGAAAAGGTGAAACTCATGTGGGATGAGCTGCAGTTGCTGTAATGTTTCTCCGCCACAGTTTTTAGTGAGCTGCATGACATCAGTTTTTCAAGCTGGACTGTTTCAGTTACCTAATGCGCGCCACTAAACGATCAAATTAGCTATGGCTGCATGAGAAACACGAAGAGTCTTCCCTCACACCGTCTGGACTTTGTTTTTCTACATTTTCCAGCTAGATTACAGTATGAACATACAGTATTCGAACTCACAAGCGTCACAGGCTACGAGTTACATACAGTAAGGACAGTGTGTTTGAAGGGAGAACAATTATTCATGTTTTTCTTTAACTTTGCACTAAGCTGGACATATTGTGTATTATGGTGGACACAAACTAAAGGTCATTATTACACACTTTTTAGACACTGTGTTAAGCTATTGCTATGTTTTCATGCTTCCTGACTATGCAGTCTTTCCTTCTCAATTGCTCTTATTGGATTACTTAAAAAGGATAAGGGGGAAACCAAGATAATGTGAACCCATGTTTTGGATTTCTGGTGCAGCCTCAAATGCTGAAGTGAACATAAACACTTAACTGAAGATGTTAAAGTAAAGGATTTCATAGGTCTGTCTTAAAAAATACTTATATGAACGGTTTATCTACTTTTAAAGAGATTTTGGACGCTGTAATAATTTCCCTGTTCATGCTGTCCATGAAGAGATCCATTAATAACACTAGAACAAACTCTTTGTTCCACGTGTTCCATGTTTAATGTTAGGGCTTCAGCTCCCTTACATAGCTAAATTAAGAGGACATCTTCCAAAATTAGTCTGCTGTGTGTCTTTACTGACTGTTTCCTTGCTGAGCTGCAAGTGAGAGTTTTATTGAAACCAAAAAGGAATTTTGTCGTACAACTAAATCTGAGTGTAGAAGCCTCTAATTGTTGTATGTTGTGCTTTTATTCACAAAAGAAGACCTTTGGATTTTGTGCCCATCTTTAATATATAATATCTTAAACAAAAAATACATCAAGTAGCCTATTTTACCTCACTGTTGCTCATCTGGTAGTAGTCCTTGTAAGCCATGTAGACCTGGAAAGAGTTCACACCTGTACCAAAGAAATCAACACATAGAAACAAACATGAGAAAAATGCTACCTGAAAAGTTGAAAGGTGGATATAAAACTGATACGCAGATGTTAAGGTACACCATCACACCCTACCCTTCTCCTTGATGAGGCTTTCCACTTCCTGCTTCACGCTGTCGTTCCAGTGGGTGATGTCTACGTGGAGAGCGTAGTCACAGCAGGACTTCTCATCGGCCCACTGCCTCCACTGGTCATAGGCCTCCATCAGGCTGCAACCGGGATCTGGGATTACGTGGTCCACTGGAGGAGGGGGGGGGGGGGGGGGGGGGGGGTGTGATGGAAGTGGAGAGGAGAGAAGCAGGTGAAATTGAATTCATGGTAAACACGTGATAGAGTGGGGTGGGGAATGTCATTTGTGACAGGGTGTTGTCAGGATTTGTCTTTGCTTGTGTTTCTACTTTATTCCTGGATTGTTTATCTTGCATAATCAGCTGTGTGTTCCTGCAGCGCTCAGCCATTGGGGTTGACCTTGTCAGATGTCACATTACATTTTCATCATCTTTGTCTGGGTGCTGGTGTCCTTGACAAATGTGGGGTGGCTCCAACTGTGGATACTTTTAGACTTTTGTTTTTGTTATGTCACCATGATCATTTTTTGTTAGATTAGAATTTGGCACACAAGTTAAGTGGATTTTTTCCAACGGGACCACCCACTCTTTTGGTTTCTGAAACATATGGGAGTTCTTGTGTTACAGTTTTGGTCTATTGCAGTAGGATTAAGTGAACACTTTAAAACTAATAATCCTCCAAGAACAAACCTACCGCCTGACATTTTTATTACAATAGTTTAATAGATATAGAACTTAAATTGATTACAACTCTTATCCGTCACAGATTCAAAGACAATTCTTCACAGAAGATCAAAATGATTGATAAGAAATATGCTCAAGCACATAAGATTACAATAACAACACATAAAGTACAAGAAAAAAGTTTATAATGTGTGAACATTTTAATAATTTACTGTGTATATTAAAAATACAGTGAATACAGGTTTTATTCTATAAATGTCAGTGTTGTTTATTTTTATAACATCTTTTGTCGGTTTTAAATTAAATCATTCATTGAAGGTTTATCCCCATGGAGCACAACAGTATCATTGTGCACAAAATCCCTCTTAATTTGACTCGTAAAAAAAATAAAACGGCCCGCTGGCTCACCAGCTGACTGCCATCTTTATCTTATTAAAGATGGGCCAATCTCCTTATCTGGCCTTTGCATGTTAATAGGGTAAAGCTAGAAACGGCAGTTAAAAAAAAACACTGGCGTTTTTTGTTCACCGTCACACAAACACAACATAATTTGATGGTGATGACAGACGTAAGTATACAATACACACAGGCGGATACAAAACACAGTCTTCACTTTCTCTATCGCTCATCACCCCCTGGAATATAATCGCTAAATGAATGGAGCCCCTGAAAAGGGCTTACTACAGTAGCACGTCTGTTAGTGAATGTGTCCGTTTAAACACAGCGACGCACTGCCAGACAAGCAGCAGAGCAGCAGCCGGCTCAAAATAAGTTGATAGTATGAATCAGACTGTGGGGCCTAGCAGCTGTTAGCCGTGATAGCGTCTGGTCTGTTAGCTACATGAAACATACATACACCCCCATGCTGTACAAAGACAAGAAGCATGCAGACACTGGTGCTGTATTTCCCTGGGAGCAGTGTTTCAATCTAGCCGCCCCCCCCCCCCCTCCTGATCCTACCCCCTTATAGTCAGTCTTTTGTGTGGTCCTCTTTTGAAAAGCTGCCCAAAAGCGGACCAAAATCGCTTCCCCTCTCTCGTCCTTTGTTCTGGTCCCGGCCCTCCTTCTCTTTTTGTTCTTCTTTTTAGCTCCAGTCTCTATCTAACCTTTAACTTTTTGTGGGCACAACAGTTTCCTACAGCGCTTACCGATCATGGTGGTGCCACCGGCAAGAGCAGCCTTGGATCCCTGAGCAAAGTCATCCACGGTTGTGGTTCCACGGTACGGCATCTGGAAGTGGGTGTGGATGTCAATGCCACCAGGGATCACCATCTTTCCGTTGGCCTCGATGGTCTTCACCCCACCAGGCACGATCAGGTTGTCGCCGATCTGCCTGTGGAACAAAAAGGATGGTGTCACAATTATTGGATGATAGGATGTTGCATCCACAAAATAAAGTTTAAAGGTCACCTATATGCAAAATCCACTTTTCATGTCTTTTATACATAAATGTGTGTCCGCATTTTAATGCATTAAGAGATTCTGAACGTTTCAGGAAAAAAGTTTCGCTCTCTTTTTCTCCTGATCCATTTATATAAAAACTCTGAAAATGAGCTGATCAGATTTTGGCCACTTTATGATTTCATAACGATGTTTTGGCTTGTTACCATTAGCCAATAACCAACCAAGGTAACACCTGCCCACCTTATCACCTGAATCTCCTCCTAGACCTAGAGCACCATTGTGTTCTTTTTAACCAAATATCTCGCAGAGGGGCGTGGCTCCTTATTTTCATCTAAAGTAACAGACAGAGAATCAGCACTTTTGAAACAGGGCTGAAACAGAGGGGTTTATGGGATGCTGCAATGAACGATCTGTTTGCTATTTTGAGCCAAAAACTTCAGAGACATGTTCTGTATATATCTGAGAACTATAATATATTGATGAAAAATAGTATAATAGGGGACCTTTAAAATATATGTTTTGTCTTATCCTATCACTGTTGGTGCTATGCAAAGAGAATTCATTTAATCTGAATCTGGGATGTCACAAAATGACTTTCAAAATGTGTTCACTATGACTGACCCCAAACATTGGCCATGCTTGACACAGCACATTGTCCCATCAACATTTCACCCCTGCTAAACAAAATCCTGTTTTTTGTATTTCATAGAGGGGACGTGCTAGACGGACAGAGAGGCGGGAACAAGCCAAAGCCTCTGTGAGTTTGCCAACAGCCCAATGGTCTAGCAGGCATCTGGGTGATTATTATGCAACACCAGGCCCTCCATGGGTGTCTCTCCCTGAGCTGCCTGACTAAGGGGAAGCAGGGGACAAAAGCCCTATAGCTGGATAATTAAGTGAGAAAATAACTGGGGGGAATGAGAGTGAGGGAGACACAGAGAGGAATTCACCCACACTACCCTCGCCTTGTCTGGTGGGACGAAGACAGGCTCATATTAGCACATGGAATTGTGGACTAGACTGGCTGTTGTCACCATGTCTTTGACCCAATGGAAAAAGGAGTGCAGGACATAGAGTGCATGATCAAGCAGCTTGTGCTCATGCATTTATTCATTAAAGTCTCCAGATCACGGATTCTGCTGGGGGAGTTATTAGACTGCTACATTTAGGTTGGTTTTTTTTAATAAATACTTTCTGTGGTTAATTTACTGACAAATTAAAATAAACTGTGATTGTAAAGATGTTGGAAAGCTGTTTACTTGAACTGCTATTGATGTCCCAAATCTCCTCAAATGTTTTGATTGATTTTGGAAAACTCAAACTGGACAATAAGGATTTTGTGTACGTTAAAACATTTTCAACCACAATCTGCATTCTCATAAGAAGGAAACAGCTAAATGACGGAAGTAACAATTACATTCCAAATAACTTGAATGAAAGGTAGAAAACAGATCAAGAACCTCATAGTGAGTGGGGGGATGAAAGAAAATGGGAATGAATAAAGGCAGAGTGGAAAGGAGGACTCACTTAATGATGCCATCTTCCATGTAGATATCGGCATGGAAGGACTGGTCATCATTCACGATCCTCCCTCCTTTGACCAGAAGCCTCTCGCTCTGTAGAGGAAAGATTGGGGAGGGACAAGAAGAAACACAAATATTTTAAATCAATGAGATAGACTGAGTTTGGCTTAGACACTTTCAAGTGAGCGAGTCTAATTAGAGGACAGTCTACTAAACCAGATAATTTCTGTTGATAATTCAGAGCTTTTCCATTTCTCTGTTGCTAGATTATGTCCTTTTTGCCAGCTTGAAGAGATGAACCATGTCTAACTCATTCATATCTAGGAAGAGACATGTGTCTCAGTCTTGTCCCATGTAAACACACCATGTACAGTTGAGCTATGAACCCTGAGGGTCTGCCTGTCCGGCTCCCACTGGTCTTGTGCAGTAACGTGATTTGATGCCCCCCTGCAAGTGACCCGTATTTGCTTCGACATTCTCCTACATTGTTGTGTAGAGAGTCTATCAAATAAAAGCATTGCCCCATCAAGCTCGGTTCCACAACAGACAATGTGTAGTATGTCTATAACCAATGCAGTGACTTATAGTTGTTTTCAGGGGTGTAAATCATTAGTTTTATTCCAATAAAAAATAATATATCGATTATTTGGACAACTATACAATATTTACTGATGGAATTATGAGTATTACATCTAATTTCAGGAGAAGGTATTCATAAAGATAGACCGTGCAGCTTCAACTTTAACCTACATTCTGCAGTAAAATGACCTGGGTCCTTCATGGTGATAACATTTGGCAGGATGACATTTTGCTGTTGGAAGGAAACTGAAGCTGCTTTTAAGGACTGATCATGGATTAACATCTTAACCAAGTATATCCTGATTTAGTTATGCAACAACTGTGCCATGGATGTCATTTTCTATATCCGATCCTTTTATCCAACAGACAAATGCATTCGCCAAAATTCATTATTTTATGAAGCAGGATATTTTATAATCTGCATTAGAAAAGAGCAATCTCTATCACTGAGTGTGTTTGCAGCGCTAAAATTAAACTACAAAACGTTGTCACATCTGATCGGCTTTTCAACCTAACATTTCGTAATGTGGTGTGATATGGGCGTAGTCATGACGCCACACAGTCAGACATCGAATCTTCTGCTGCTGCACCAAGGGCTGACTCTAGCAGGGCGTTGTCATGACGACGTGTTGACTGCAGGAAGACAGACTAAAGAGGAGGGGAGGCTGGGCGGCCGGTATTACTGACTGGTTGGACAGCTCCCTCAGGCTGTTGAACGATGAGAAGGGATGCAGATATAGAGGGTTGGTTCAACGTGAAGATAAAATAATAATTCAGAGGACAAAAGTGTCTAGAGATTAAACCATTATGTCCATTAATCGATTCAGTAATCGACTCAAGCTGATTTGCTTTGGGTAATAGGATAGGGTTAGGCCAAAAAAAGATACTTGAAGACGTCACCTAAAGCTTTTGATCTTTTGTTTTTTTCCGTCTTTTATATCTCCTAAACCAAACAATTAACCGTAGAAAATCTCTGTCACGTCATTTTGAGTTAAATGCTTTTTGGTTTACAGTCGAATCTTTCTTTAGAGCCCAATATGAAGAATATCTATGATCTGCACATATAAAGAAGACAATTCATTCAAAGCAAAATTAAACTTGCTTCATTATGGAGAAACAAACGTCTGTCTGAAATGTAAGTCCACCTTTATGGAATAACTCGTTTTTTTAAATAATATTGTTATTCACTGACAATAGTCTCTGTAATACATGTACAGACTCTGAGACAGCAGGGCTCAGGTTGCACCCTGCTAAGAGGGACACACTTCCATATTTTCCCAACAGCACATGTGTGCAGTGATTTACAGCCTGGCTTTGCAACCGCTGTTTCATCACTATAACAAACTGCAGCCACTCCCTCAAACAACAGAAACTGGAAGAAAAAGCACAATATGGTTTTGTAATGATTCAAATGTAATGATATCTGCTGAGCTCATAATCATACACCATGTGTGTGTGTATTCTGGTGTCTCTGTGTTAGTGTGTGTGTGATAGAGATGGTGATGGAGTAGTATGAAACAGAGCCTAGCTTTCCCTGGAAACCACACCCTGAAGCAACACATTACAACGCACAGTCATCAGTGGCTGGAGCACAGCAGAGATCATACTGTAGAGCCCTGAAACGGTCGCCTATTACAGAATCTCAGAGATTATTTCTTTATAATCCAGTTTTTGGATTTGAATATGGAGTGCATTCGCCTGACTTCATCTCTTTTAGGGAAACACTTATAGATGTTGAAGTCTGACTGAATAAAATAAACCCTTTGGATACAAAAATAAGTCAGTATTTAAAATTATAAGTGCCAATACTTGGAAATGAATTATTAATTAGTTAAGTTTAGAAATTAATAAATAAACCAAGTAAAGATACCTAATGTCCACTGTTGCCAGTTTCGAAGATTTGTTGAATTGTTGCTTTTCTCTGTGTTATTTAATAATTGTAAATTTTAAATGTTTTTCAGAAAAAAAATCAAGAGATGGATTACTGGCATCAGACATGTAAAGATGTGTTTCTGATGTACTGCAGCAAGGGGGTGTGCCCTCATGCATGGGTGCCTAACTCAAGTGCCTCTGCATTTTCTCTCCCTCACACTCTCTCACACACACACACACACACACACACACACACACACACACACACACGTCACACACACACACACACACACACACACACACACACACACACACACAAGCACACTTTGTCCATTTGTGCCTACTCTCCCCGCTAGCCCATGACAGCATGCAAGAGAAGACAATCATTTGACAATCAATAGCTTTCCATTTCCATTACATCCCAGCATCTGTCACTCTGCTGATTTAAGTTTTTCTCAATTAGAGCATCCGACAGTGACATGAATAATGAAATGTTATGACTGTGATACCAGACGTGAGTTTTGCCAGTCAGTTGAAAACTAGATGTCGAGACATTTCAAAAACACTTAACACTTAACTTAAATTGAAGTGTTAGTAGTATTTGTCAAGGCAGTATGCGGCACCAAACTGTCAAGCTTTTCAAAGACACATAATCTAAGAGGAGTTTTTTTCATTATCCCTACTTTATCTCACTTCATAAATATATCACTATATACAGACTGAACATTTCAATTGTGGCTTTTCCATGAATCTATGACAAAAAGGCTGCTAATTGTCCGAGTGTTCATGGAATTTGACCACAAACAGCAAAATGTTACACTTCCAACATTTATTAGATAATATAACAAGTGACAGCATGCTTTTCCCCAATTTACCATGGTTTAATTATTAATATGTGCCAAGAGACTGTTTATTGTTTCATAATGTATTCACGATTATGTAATTTCTTCTGAAAATGATAGGTCAGCATTTCAGCCTTATTTCGACTATAAATAAAATAAAATCAGGGATATGACACATAGTAAAATGGGTCTTCCTGTGCATGTGTTGGAAATCATACCACCAGGAAACCCTCTCAACTTGAGTTTTGGAAGTTAAATTCATGGTGATATCATGCGGTTTTTGGAGTTACCTCAATAGTTTCAGCCCTAATGTTGGCAATGAAAATGTAATGGCAAAAATGATATTCTACTTTGTTTTGTAATGTTGCATTCTTACGTGTATACAGGATGTGGCAAATGCATGATCTGACCATGGTCTCTAGCCATTTAACCCTAATAGATATTGATTTCAGTTAATTGTTGTCCACTCTTTCTCCTTCATCCTACTTGGACATTGATTTCAACCAGTTGAGCTCCTACATTAACATCAGGAAGATGGTTGTGTATTGCCAAATAGCATATCAAGGTCAAATGAAGAGCTGACATATTTTTCTTTCTAAAAAACTTCATTTTAATAGTTTGTACACTGTGTAGTATTCTACAACACAAAGATTGCTATAAGCTAACGGGATAGAATATTCCCACAAGATGTTGATCCTGATTTGCTCTGACCTACCATGGTCAATGACAATGTCCTCTTCTATCAATCATGTCGCTGTAACAGCGCCCAGTTTTTGGAAGGGAGAAATAAACTCCCATGATGAGAAGCACAATGAGGTCATTGTAGTTTGTGCTGTGTTTGTTTGCCAAAAACAGCCAATATATCGAATGTACAGGCATTAGCAGTAGGTAAGTCGCTAGTCGGCTATCTAACAACAGATGTGTTGTTGAGTGTCTGTGTGGCAGTAGACTAAGGACTCACTATGAACTTTGAGTCTTTTACTTTCCTTCAGTCTCTCTAATTTCTCTTCAAAGGTCTGTGTTGTCGCTGTGTGTTGCTGTTTTGCTCTGTGCATATCTATACAAATATGTTGTGTACCAGCTGTACAAACAAATATCCACCTGGGACAAACTCTACATTTGTGCTATGAAGCCGAGTTATAAAGTGAAACATTTCGTTTGCACCTTCCAATTGAATTATAATGCAATCGTGCCTTTGTTCCACCTGAATGGTGGTAGCATGGAAAATAAATGCAGCATTGAGACAGCTCAAGAGGGGTTTTTGTGTTGTTATATTTTGTATGGGTAATAAACACTAAACTAATGTATGTATGTGTGTTCGGGGAAAACAATGTAAAACAGTAACTTTACGCAGACTGTTATGGCTCTATCCATCACAATTGTTTCTTACTTATCTTCCTTTCCATGGGTGTGCGTGGGTGACAGTTTGTTGGCGCCGGGTAAGGAGAGAGGATTTGGTGTTTTGTCAAATTCGGACAGTCTGAGGATTAGCTTTAACACACGTCACGCAGTCATCCCAACTGAGGTTAATCACAAATGCTTATAAAAGCTAGCGTGTGTCGTTAATATTTAATGACACTTTACATCTAAGTGGTTTAGTAAAGTGTGTGCTGCCACCTGCTTTACCCCTCTGATGCATTTTAAAATATAAACTTATTGGAAAAAAGTATTTTCACTTTCTGCTTCTGATCCCTCTACTGCTGACCACCTCGTCTTATAAATGTCTCACAACAAAGGAGAATACGGGACTGGTGGAAGAAAAAATTATGTCTTTCAACACTTAGGGAGAACAAAGAACCAAAAAGAAAACAACTCTCGCTGCACAGGAAGCTGTCATTTTCTGCTACAAAAGCCAATAATCTAAAATAGAAGACAGGATGTTATTCTTGTACGACTACTGAATGCTGACAACTTTTTTCCACTCCAACCAGACTGGAGAGAGAAGCTCATAAACTATGATGCAAATTATAAGTAGCCACTCCTCAGTGCTTAATAAGCAGTCCTGTAAAAGTGTGTGTCTACGAAACAGGGGTTTAGAGAACCTCCATGAGCTCTGACCGAGACCCTTGTGTGGGTGGGGAGAGCCGTGGGGAGAGCCGTGGGGAGGCAGACGGCGGACCAGTGGAAGAGGGAAGTCATCCTGAATGTGCACCAGTTGCTTTGCTTCAGGCCTGTTGCCTAGCGAGCAAAAATATTTACTCTTTACCCAAAACTGCACAAGGTTTTTTTTCACATTCTGGAAAAGTGAAAACAATGAGGCTTATCAATCTAAATTATTCTTTGGAGGCCAGCCAGCCGGGGTCATATAAAAATCCTGCTTGTCTGGAATGTTGTTGTTCATGTGATAGGGCTAGAGTATAGTTTTAACCATGTTACCATGGCAACATGAAAACGAAAACTCCATATGGATCTGATTGAGCCAGCCAGGTTGAATTATAAACTCCCGGAGAAGTGTGTGAGTGTGACTGAAATGTGTGTCAGATCACATCCCCACACAACCAAACAAACAGAGGTTGTATTTTCCTGCCATCGCAACTGTATGTTGGTCGCCATGGTGAGTCGCACGGCAACGCCTGGACAGCCACGGGGTATTTTGTTTGCACTCAAGCCCACTTTGCTGCACCGCGCGACGTGGTAATGCCACACTGTGGTGTGGCGGGGCTCTGTTTTGTGGTGATTCAACAGGGGGAACCGGTTTCATTTCCCGTGCAGAGCCGCCGTCTGCCGGCACTGTTTCATGCCCGCAGATGCTCTTTCCAGCTGGAGGGATTACTGATGACATGTACTGGCCTGGAACAACACCGAGGCTGCTGCGAGTGGCTATGAGGGAAAGGAGGAACCACGCCTAGAAATCTGACAGAGCCACTGGCAGAGAGCAGATGTAAGGAAACAGCTGGAATAGAACGGGCAGGCATGGAAATACAGAAGGAAAATCTGGGGAGCGGGGTTATGAGCAGATATTAGGTTGTTGGTGCAGTGTAAATAGGTTATAACACCACCACTGTTTTACTTACTGGGGTGTATTGCAATACATACTGGTATCTTGTTGAATTTAACATGAATAAAGAAATACTATATCTGATTTCCAGTGATGGAGCAAGCAGCATTCTCTCTATTCTGGTTTTGCTTCTTTATATAGTGGTTTTCACTGTTAGTGGCAGAGACTGCATTCCTGCGCAGGATTCAAATTGCGTTTTGACGCACAAGGGATTTACAGAGAGGATTAATGCACATACTCAATGTGATGTAGAAGACAACAGTTGGTGATGTTGTAATTTAAGTAATGTTTATGACATTGCTGTCTTTATTACTGAACCAACGTTCCTAATCCTTTCAGTTCGTTGGGCACACCCATGATATAGTTATTATGGTGTATTTTTTAGTAACTCCAGGTGGATGATAAGTCCTCCAAATGTGATGATAAGAGAGCAATCTGCTATTTGTATGTCTATTTAAACACACTTGCCATGACCATTAGAAACCAGTCCACAGGTATCATAAACTCAACAAGGAATTATGTCAAGGATTATAACTCGTAGGAAAAATACGGGATACAATGATATGATGGGAAAATACTGATTTAGTTGGTAAAGCCAAAATAAAATGGCCTCTGTCATCAGATCATGTTTGAAAGCCAATGAAATAGTTCCCTCTGCACTGAGCGGTCAATGTTAAGCCGCTTTATCGCTGCTCATCAATGAGATACTTCGTATTTGGTAACAGCTAAATTGCAGTCTAATTCACATGTTGGTTATAAAGGAATGAAGTAAATCTTACAACAATCTCCCCACTGATATCTTTTTTTTTATCTGTATTTAAGTGATAGTACAACAAGTACAGGGACACCCAAACAGCCAAAACTAAATAAGACCAGGACAAAATGTACTGACGTTTTTTACTTCTGTAACCAGAGGCATGTATCCCAAGGCCATCAAACATCATTCCCTCATATTACAAATGTCTCTTTTCTGGTTTTTGCCACAGTACACAGGTATATATCCAAATATCTATGGCGAGTTCACATTATCTTTTCGTGGTGAGCCTATTTCTTTCTGCTGCAGCATCCCTCACTCTGTGAATATGGGAGTGTTGGCCTAAATTGCATGCCATTTGCATGTAACCATCCTTCAATTCTACCATAAAGGAAGGCTTGAGAAAAAAAGCAACCTCTGTAGGGGGTTGTTAAAATGTCCATCCCTAATGACTGTGTAAAACCTGCCATGGAAAAATCTGGCCCACTTTAGCATGTTATAGGGCCATGGCCTACTTTAAGACTAATGATATACAGATACTGTTCTCAGAATATAGATGCAGGACCTCTACAGGCTCAAGCTACCCAGGTTTTACCAAAAACACCCCCTTTGGTGTAATATCAGCTGAGGAGGCGAGACAAAGGCTGTCTCCCACATCCAGGCAACACACCCCAGACTGCAGCCTGTGCTGCAACAATGAAACTGGAAGGCATGCATGACACACGCACACACACACAGAGAGAGAGAGAGAGGAGAGAGGGAGAGGTTTCTCCGCAGTTGTAACACACACCAGCTCCCGGCTGGCTGTGTTACACCAACCTGCATATTCAACCTGATGCTCTGCCTCCAGTTTGAATATCCCTTCTTCCCATGATGCAGAAATACAAGCGCCCCATCACAAGGCCAGCTTATCCCAGCTCATTGCAAATGGGCGTGAATTTTTTTCTCCTCTCACTCTCCTCTGCACCAGCGTGCAATATGAACAGTAGGCCTTGTCTGTAGGTGGAACACGTTTAGTTATTTTCATTAAAATAAATAGGACACTTTGTGGAAACAGTTATCTGAAGCCCAAGAATTGCAAAGTAATTTCGCACAACCCATGTGTGTGTCTTTGTTTGCCAGCTCATAGCTACAGGAGAGTATAATAAGGCTAATGAAGTCTATTATAAGAATACTTCAGTACATCACTAAAAACATAAAACATCAGAATGGCAGAGAAGCTAACTGAAAATGATAGTCCCATTACTGATCAATTGTCTCCCATGCATGTAAGGCCCTAAACAATCTCCTTAAATGTGAAACACATTTTTGTCAAAAAGGCTACAGCAGGATTAAGGAAATAATACATAATGATAATCTTTATATCAACCTTGTCTTTTTTCTGTGAAAATGTAATTGGGATGTAGGTGGGATATAATTAATGTAGTTCCACAATAATGCAATATGCACATTAATGACATGCCACCCAACTGTATAGGCCTACTGCATAATTAACAGCTATGCACAGAAGTCACTGCACAAACACTACAAGGGTTTTTATGGGCGAGCCGGCTCGGCCCCACGCATGGATCCTCTCAACAAAGAAGATGCAGGACACCTTTAAGGAAACGCCTCATCTCTCCGCCTGCCTGTCACTATGGCAGCCACTCGTGCCATTTCACGGTGCGTATTTTTTCCTGCGGATTCATGCGGTCAAGTCTGACAATAAAAATTAAAATGTCAAGACCCGAGTCGTGCTGGTAGCTGTATTTATGTTTATGATACATCGCTGTGAAACGGCAGCGCGAGACACTGAAACGCAGTGATTTGCAGCAGATGGGTTTAAAGTGTGCCATTTAATGAAGCATAAATAAGCGCTTTTACTCACTGTGATCTTTGGGATGTTCTTTTTTCCTTGGTAAGACATGTTTCGTCCGATTCCACCTTCAAAATCAAGCTTTGAAAAACGGTATTCCCCCTCTTCGGATGCTGCAGGGAATGGTCGCCCCTGTGTAAGTGCGATGTAAAGTGCCTCGCAGAGTGCTATTGGAGCGTCTGTTCTTCAGTCACCGGCCCCTCCCTCAAATGATCAATTGGGGAGAAGCTGTGTCACAATCTTTCCACTGGAGGGCGCAGTGGAGCAGCTGCTCAACAGTCTGCATCCAGTTGTCTGCATTACTGGGCTGTCACACATTTTTCTTGCACATATATGTGACATCATCTGCAATTTTGTATCTGAACTAAGGTTTACATTTACCAGTGTGTGCTCTATTCTTTATAAGTTCATCAGTGTGAAAGCCCTTAAGGAGTTAATTAATCAGAATAGAATAAATAAAGATGTGTTAGAAGAGAATTTGCACTATGTTCATAGGAAGTACCACAAGCAGGACTCTCTAAACTCTGCAGTAAATCACCATCATCATTCTAGTTATTGAGTAGGTGGAATTATTTATAAAATTACTATATTAAGTCAGGTACTGAATGAATAGGCTGTGTATAATAAGACGGACAATAAATGACTACATTTATGTCTTAAAGGGATTTTGAAATTGTAAAATGTTTGCAATAATTCAATTGATAAATTCATTTTTACAAATGATTACCTACAGATTTAGTTTTTCTGAACATAAAGGAGGGGCAGAAATGGTGTAGCAGCTGTCACAGAGCCTGCCCACCGCATTACACACCCCACATGTCTACTCACCACACACACTGCATGTCCCCACCCAGCCATGTGTCTCTATTGTTTGGACCTAAAGTGGACCCCCCCTTCACTCTAGTCATTTGCCCCACCACTCCTTCTCTCAGCACTAATGCACACATAATGAGGTTCAAGACACGCACGTGACTCAGGGTGTGCCTGCCTGCCTGCCTGTGTGTGTGTGTGTGTGTGTGTGTGTGTGTGTGTGTGTGTGTGTGTGTGTGTGTGTGTGTGTGTGTGTGTGTGTGTGTGTGTGTGTGCACGTGCGTGTGTGTGTGTGTTAGTCTTGTGTACTACCATCACTTAGATACGCTAATTAATTTCATACATTTCAAGGTTTTTAAGCAAAATATAAACAACATAAGTTTAGCAAGTATAGTTGATTTATGTGTAAGCTAATGATTTATTTTGTACATTTTGAAGTAAAAACCAACCGTATTTATCAGATGCATATATTTCAGAAATCATTATCAGTTACAAACATTCAACAAACACTAAATAAATCTGTGTTACTTTCAGGATGCAGCGTATTTGACCTTATAGTTTAACATTATGATAATATATTCACAAATATAGGGCTAAGGCCTCAAATCAAAACAGAAACGTTTCATGATTTGTCCGTCATTTGATCAAATATGTACTTGTGGCAATGCTTTAAGTGTGTGTGCATAATCAATTACAAATGTTAGGAGGAGATTCAATATTATTTTTCAATATGGCTTAATAACCCGTGTTTTCCTCCTGCATTTGGCTGCAAGATGACAACTGCATACTGACATGTCCTTTTACGGCGGGGAGTTAGTAAGGCATTACCTCAGCATTCACAGGACTTTGAGAATGCATTAACAACACACTTCAAGATTGCAGACCTGCTACCGCTGCAGCCCACATTAAGCAGCTGACACAGATAGACAGACAGGGCGCAGACAGATCAACGATGCAGAAAACACTGTCAGGTCATCATAACGGCGCCAGCAGACTCAGCACCCTGATGTCCCCAGAGGAAAAGGTACTCATTCCCTTAAATAACCAGCGATCACATTGAATTACATCATTAACTAATCACATTAGCATGAACAGCGAGCAATAGGATGTTTTTGAATTTTACATTATGCAATTACTTTCTCTGCTCTGGTTGAATTGAAAGAGCAACCCTAACCCTAACCCTAACCCTAACCCTAACCCTAACCCTATACATGGGTAAGCAATTAAAGTGTTCCTTATACTCAACACTGAAGCATAGATATCCTTTGTCCCTGTAGCCTACATATCCCATAATGCAGCTCAACAACCACTCTTTGTTTTACTGGTTAAACGCAGGTTTTTCCAATATTACACGATAGTATTATCGATTTTTCTGCTCCTCCCAGTCTGACCGCCACCCCGCAGGATAACAAAGGAGGGGGGGGGGGGGGCATCCGGACATCTGGCTACCCACTCCCCATTCTTCACACCATTAGAGCAGCTGATTGCACTAATTACCTTACCGGACAGGAAACCAATTTTTATTATATAACAAAGCCAACAAATATTCCCATATGAACCCTAACAATTAACAGGCTTTTAAAAAGACTGCAGCCTTATGATGTAAAATCATGTTGAATTCATTAAAATCATCTTGAAGCTTGGAACACTATGAGGGTCAGACATCAGTCAGCGTTTGATTAGTTTGCATAAACTATTTCAGGTTAGCCATGACGAACATCCAGACAGTCAGAAGAGAAAGCATGTCCTGACTCTGTTGTCAGTCTGATGTTCTCAAACACTTTTAATACAAAGCAAAAAACTGTTGATTCTGCTGAATCATCTGTCCCTCAGGAGTCAGGAGTCACAGTTTTGCAGTTCACTGTCAGGCCACATGAGGGGGGACATTTGTTCCATGCCATTTTGAAGATGCCTACAGTACAGTACATACTTAAAAAAATCTTTTAAACAGTTTAGATCATGATAGACTATGCCAGTTAAGGCTTATTTTGCACAAATTAACAACTATTTTCATACAGTCTCCTAATAAATCTTGTCGACAGCAGAAACAGCAGCAGACATTTTTGTTCTAATATTAGACTTGGATAAAGCAAAAGGTTGTAGAAACACAAAGTGGGCTTTGAAATATAGGGTGTTAGTTATAATGATGGTATATGTATTTGATATAATGTTTCACCTTTTTGTAGGTTTTTCGAAATTATAGATTCAGCTGCCTTTAAATAAATACAATCTGTAATACGTCAGATAATTCAAATATATTTAACTCTTTCCTGTTATTTATAAAAAATATATTAGCTCCATTCATGTGATAAAATGAGTACAGGATTTATGTGTGGCCAGCCCAATGACTAACTTGTAATTATCCTCACTTTGTCTAATGTCGTCTTTTCTCTCTGAGCCAAAACTGTGAGTGTGTTTGTGTGTGTCAGAGCCAGAGGGAGAGAAAGAGAGACATGAATCATCATCTTTCTGTGCCCAGAAAGTGATCTCACTCTGGCATTAGAAGAGAAAACGTTCCTGCTCAACACAAATATCATTTAGCAGCCGGTGTAGTAAATATTTAGTGTGCCAGCTTGACAACACATACAAATAAAATCATCCCAGTGAATAGTGCAATAAATGCACAAGGTTTAAAGATTCACGATGTAAATGTCTTTAATGTTCAGTTTGAGTGATGTTTTTTAAGTAAGGCAATGGATTCAAACACTGTGCCCAGGACAAATTCACCCTCAGGCAAAATAAAGTGTATCCCTATGTGAATATAATTAATCAAAACAGGTGGCATACTAATAAGTTCAACCTGATCTCACCAGAATGCGTGACTCCACCACGACCCCTTAACACCACAATGCGTGGTGGAGTCACGAACTTTGTTACATTTGCTTGTCGGCACCACGCAAACAACCCCAATGTAAAGTGAATGAGGCTCCTTTGTCGTGGTGCACACACGCATTTCTACAACGTGCATTGTGTGTAATGCAACTGTTCATTTTATTAAATTAGTTTGTTTTTAAGGAAGGCCAGAGCTTCAGCTGTGTCAAATAGATTGTTCCCTTTAGTTAACGTTATTTAAAAGATAATGATCATGTCTTGTATTACGAGCGTCCATTCCCATTGGATAACGGAGAATTTTACACCCGGAAGTAAGTAGCCTATTCTCCTTACTGTCGATTGATTTTACAGTGATATCTGCACTACTCATCGACTAAAAAACACCAAATTGTCCTTGTTAATTACACAACATTGATTGGTTTGAATTGTGTGCAATGCTTTTGTATTTTCCCCCTTCGATTCGGAGAAACAAATATTTTTTCGGAGTTTTTTGGACGGCAGAAGACACTACACTACCCAGAATCCTCAGCTATCGTTTGGGACTACACCATGAACCCCGTGATCAGTCCTCAAGTTCTTTGATTGGTTGACCTCCAACTGCATTCCATATGAAAAAAAACGTTTCGTAAAAGAGAAAATCATACTTTATTCAGCAGTGCTTGCTTTACTCTTTGATAGTCATCACATGAATGCATTGTAATAAATGGTTTGGCTGCATTAAATATTACACATCTGTCTTAGTTCTTTATTTATCTACAGAGATCGGGCATCAGAATACACCGGAAACTATTCTTTTACCGTTCTGTTTTAATTTCACAATAAAGTTAGTAGTAATATTTTGTTTTGATATTATTGTTTTTTATTAACTACTAGACGACTGGGTCATGTTAAGACCATCTTTTTTTGGTTGCTATGGGTTTTTTCCATGGCTTTTGTGTTACAAATATCAAAACAATAACAAAATAATATTCGTCGTAAACTAAACCGGAAACAGCAGTATATTTTATTTTGTTAACACTGTACACTTGACAGCCTTTTAACCTATGCTTTTAACCATAGCTTTTAACCCAAACCACCTACTGGTTAAAGCACGTTATTACACGTTTAGAGTAATTGTAATGCAGGAAGATTGACTGTTTAAAATGCCTTTTTCTTAATGTCTTTCATTTTTGTAACGCACTTTTGAATGTGTTATATTTTATGAAAACATTCAAATATTAAGAGTACATACAAAATAGTGGGAAAGTAGAAGGTCAATTATATAAATATAGAATAGAAAATATCAAGAAGATACTCAAATGATATCTAGAGTAAAACAGTTTAGTGCCTGATAGGAGGATGTGCTAACTAATAAGGCTTTAATTAAAGAAACGTGCAGAATACGACAGTGTAATGGTGGAAGTATACACACATTGATAGATGTCTTGTAATGCACTGTTGATGAACCTGTGACCCAAGTTGTTCATTCATTGCATAACTACACTGTTGTGTATATGATATGTCAATAAACCTTAGAAAATCTTGAAATCTTGAAAGGGATGTGCAAAATAGCAATTATATACAGTCTTTAATGAAGTATTAGAGAATAACGAGTAATGAATATGCTTTAAACGGATCTGCAGATAAATATTTAGTCTTCTCAAGCACCAACTATCAAATATCTCGCCTGATTGTTGGCACTTGACAATCACCTTCACTGAATTTCATTCAGGTGTAACTAAAGTCTGATTTAAGGGTTGTTTATATTTCACATCATTAATCCAAATCTGTAAAGTAACTAAAATAAATGTAGTGGATTAAAAATACCAGGTTAACCTTAAAGAAAGCCCTCAGGATTATAAAAGACCACCATCACCCCAGCCACAAACGGTTCTGTCTGCTGCAGTCTGGCAGGCGGTACCACAGCATTCGGACTAAAACCACCAGATATAGAGACAGCTTCATCCCACAGGCCAGAAGACTATTAAACACCTGAACTTAGAAATAACATTCATCTGGCTGCTACTTAGAAATTATTTATCTAATATATCATATTCCAATCACTTGTATATAGACTCTTATTGCACTATTTCACTATTTTTTCTGTGCATCTGTTTTATTGCGTAGCACTGTTGGAGGAGCCTGTGACCTAAGGGGGGGAGGGGGGTAGGACACGTTCGATTCCTGTTTTGAATAGTGTGCCGTAGATGGGTTTCATTCCATTTCAAAGTCCTTTTGGACGCTCTGTGTAAACGTCGCGCATCCAATCACAGAGGTTGAGGACTGATCACGGGGTTTGTCAAGCTAAGCACATGGTGTAGTCCCAAACGATAGCTGAGGATTCTGGGTAGTGTAGTGTCTTCTGCCGTCCAAAAACTCCGAAAATATATTTGTTTCTCCGAATCGAAGGGGGAAAATACAAAAGCATTGTACACAATTCAAACCAATCAATGTTGTGTAATTAACAAGGACAATTTGGTGTTTTTTAGTCGATGAGTAGTGCAGATATCACTGTAAAATCAATCGACAGTAAGGAGAATAGGCTACTTACTTCCGGGTGTAAAATTCTCCGTTATCCAATGGGAATGGACGCTCGTAAAGAATACAATACAGGGGACATGATCATTATCTTTTAAATAACGTTAACTGAAGGGAACAATCTATTTGACACAGCTGCAGCTCTGGCCTTCCTTAAAAACTAACTAATTTAATAAAAATAACAGTTGCATTACACACAATGCACGTTGTAGAAATGCGTGTGTGCACCACGACAAAGGAGCCTCATTCACTTTACATTGGGGTTGTTTGCGTGGTGCCGACAGCAAATGTAACAAAGTTCGTGACTCCACCACGCATTGTGGTGTTAAGGAGTCGTGGTGGAGTCACGCATTCTGGTGAGATCAGGTTGAATAAGTTATATGGTATAGCTTTTTTGTACGTAAATAATTAAGTGTATCAACATTTCCAACTTTGCTGCCCTAAATCAGTTCAGTATCGTTTTGCAACTTTTCCTTCAAAATTGTTCAAAAACATTTAAAAAACAGTTTGTTGTATGCAACATATTATACAAATGTTGTAATGCTCTTTATAATTAAGTAGAAGGTTTGTGGCATGGGTTTAACTTTTAATAGATTTCTTCGGCAGCACCAGGTTGTTAGCCGCCAGACGCATTTTAGAAGTGTATTTTTTTTTTAGAGAAAGGAAATGCTCATATTTACCTATTGCATTGGATAAGTATTACTAGCAATCATATGTGTGCACATTGCAATAAACTACTAATTAGAATGTATACTACTATGATTTCTCTCAGTACCTTATGATGATATCACTTGTTCATATGTGTGGCTTCTTGCTTTAATTGGCCTATAGTGACACATCCCAAAATGTGTGAACAACACTTCAGCTCCACTTGTAGCTGTTTGAATCTTTTGTTCATACTCTTTGGGTTGCAATGTATATACATTATACATGTATGATGATGAACTGTTAAGGGGCTGAATTTATTCCAAAATGCTGTTTTTCAGATTTATTTTTATCCATCAGTATTTTGATGTAATATAGTGATGGGGCGGTGTGTGAGTTGTGACAAATTTACAAATAACAATTTAGTATCTCATCAGTTCATAAAATGCATTAAGCATATATCTAGCCGTATACGGTATTACAGGCTTTAAAAAGGTGGATGTGCTAGGGCTGCGATTGCAAAAATGTTTTAAGTATACATACTCTACAGTCTCCATTTTTTATTATCTTCATAGTATTGTTTTATAATTCATATGGAATATGTTTTGCAGCAACAACGAAGAAAAGGGTACAGGATGAGAAAATAAGCATACTAACAGTGATACACACTTCAGAAACCACTCCTGTCATTGACACATGCTGCGTCATGTCTGTTGCCATTCACGCAAAAACTTTCTTACCTTTTCATCCCCCAGGTTCTGCAGCACTTCATTACTGCCATTGGTACTGAACTCAACCCGAGGTGAGTGTTTCCCTCCCTGCTTGCTGGCTGCGGGGCTTTCCTCCACAGGGGAGATCTTCCTGTCACTGTCCGGGCTCCGCGCCTCCTGACCGGTCTCCCGTCGGGCGGTCCTCGGGGTGCGGGACCCCCTCTGGCCGACGCTCAGGGCATCAAAGTCAATGGTTTTACTCTCAAATGCGCCCTCAATATTGCAAAACAAGCCTCCGTATTTCTGCCGGGGCACCTGGTCAGCCGTGCCAGGCCGGGCGAGGTAAACCGGCAGGTCGTCCTCTGCCTTGTCCCAGTTTCCCCTACGCTCTGCCATGGTGGAGCCTGCACAAGTGACCGATAAAGACGGCTAAACTAGCGCTGAAGTGGTAAGGTGCGTGTGCGTGTGCGCGCGCGCGTGTGTGTGTGTGTGGTCTAGCATTACTATACTTGTGGGGACCTAAATCTGTTTACATAGTCACGTGTGGGGACTGGCTTCCCTTATGGAGGTCCCCATATGGAGGTCCCCATAAGGGGAATCATTAATTTTAGGGTGAAGACTTGGTTAGGTTTAGGATTAGGGTTAGGGTAAGGGTAAGGTTAAGGGTAAGGGTTAGGGTTAGGGTTAGGCATGTGTGTGTGTGTGTGTGTGTGTGTGTGTGTGTGTGTGTGTGTGTGTGTGTGTGTGTGTGTGTGTGTGTGTGTGTGTGTGTGTGTGTGTGTGTGTGTGTGTGTGTGTGTGTGTGTGTGTGTGTGTGTGTGTGTGTGTGTGTGTGTGTGTGTGTGTGTGTGTGTGTGTGTAAGGAAGCGTGAGCAGACAAGTACTCAGCAGTTGAGTCAAAGCCAAAAGTGGCACTGTGGTTCCTGATGCAAGGGTAACATATGGTTTATGTCAGATTTAAAAAATAAGTGGACCTAAATAAACTTGTGTTTTTGGCTGTACTTTAATTAGCAAGCAAAAACACAAAGGCCTTAGAATAAGAGAGTAGGTTGACTCTTTGAAAAAACAAACGTGTCAGAATACCGAGTAAAAAGCCTAGTAACATACAATATTGTGTTGCAGCTTGAAATTAAACAATACAACGATAATAAGTGGCCAATGTTTAGCAGATCCAATCATCTGCAATCTGATATCCTAATCAACTGATTGGATGCAGGTGTGCAGGTAACACAGGTTCCCAAGGTGACGGAGCTGTACTCTAGGTCGCTGTCCTTTCAGCACCACTGTGTAACAATACCTGCGGCCAAACCTCTCAGCTGAAAATGAAGCAGTCAAAGTAAACTAAAGCTGACGTTTCTGCAAGTGCAAGTCTGGGCTTTCATTGTCGACATGCTCCCCAGGCTGATACTCACAAATGATACAGGAAATTGTCAGCAGTGGGAGAAGAGCAGTTTTCAGGCAGCTGGTCTCAAACTGAGAGAGGAGGGAAAAAAACTCAACAGCATCACTCTGTTAACAGGGATGCAATTATGGAACAGCCATATTCAGATTAAGGCTAATTTATTGTCCATTATAATGGCTTCTTAATGGCTGAGTTGTTAGTTGGGTCAAAACAGCCTCAGTCTTTCTTTGTCTTTTCTTTGTGTTCCAGAAAATACACTGTTTCCAGATAGTAGTAATTAAGGTGAGGACAAGAGAAGAGGTATGGCATTTCTCTGGATGTTGCTCCAATAGAAACCAGCTAGAAAGACATAACATTACTACATTATACATGTGCCTCATGTTATCAAGTATGACATGAATTAGCTTTTAAGATTCGCATTATGATTCAAAATCATTGCCTTTTTGTACTGATACAAAAACACAGTTAGAATTGTGCTCTGGATTATAGGTTAAAAGCATAATGCAGTTCAGCCTGGGTGAGAATGGCTTTGGTTTCACTGTGAGGCCTGGTGGAACATTTCAGATGGATTAACGATAACAAGTTCTAGATTTCAGAAGAGTGTGTGTGTGTGTGTGTGTCTGTGTGTGTGTGTGTGTGTGTGTGTGTGTGTGTGTGTGTGTGTGTGTGTGTGTGTGTGTGTGTGTGTGTGTGTGTGTGTGTGTGTGTGTGTGTGTGTGTGTGTGTGTGTGTGTGTGTGTGTGTGTGTGTGTGTGTGTGTGTGTGTGTGTGTGTGTCTGTGTGTGTCTGTCATTTCCCACAGACATTGGAAAAAGTGTCAAGGTCAGTCACACTGTAGGCTACAGTGAGATCAAACAGGCCACATCCACAGGTCTCATCTAACAGGTTGTCAGCAGCTGAAAGAGGCCGTTGTTGTTCTTCAGGCAGGGGGGCACTTTATCGAGAGAACCCAACATCAGTGTTTTCCTAACCTGCTCTTACAGGAGAAACAAACTCATGCATAAGAACGTCTAAACAACGTCTACAAACAAACATCTAACTGGCAGAAAAGTATGGAAATATAAGTTACAAATAAATATATAGTTCAACCTCCATTTTCCCTTTGGCTCAAATGTGGGCATCACTATTTACACAACCTTTACTATACATTATTTTTGTTTCATGGTGGCTGACATCGTAACAATATGTACCTCACATTAAGAAAACCCTCATGCCTAGGATGGAACAAATATTAATGATGAAGCACTATTTCAGAAAAGATGGCTTAGTGGGTTTTTTTAGGGGACTGTATCACTGTCATCAGTTCCTGTGGCTCTGTTGGAATCAGATACATGTCCAGCCAGCAGAATGTTCCCATCACATGAATGTGATTAAAGCATCAAGGTTTGTGGATAACCCGAGAGCCCACTGATGTTCCTGCCTCTGTAATTCTCAGGTCAGAACTGAGGCTATGTGTTTTATGGCTTGTCTGTTATTTCCTCCGTGCCTCTGGTGTGTTTCTCATGTTGAGAGAAGGGAGACCAAACAAAAGTGACTGACAGCTTTATTTACATTTTCACTCATGCATCAACTTTTCGTTTTGGCTAGCTACACGTGAAAACAACCTGTTTAGATGACTTGCAAATAACTAGATATTATGTGAGAGAACAAGGAAAGTGCTCAAAGCCTAGTCACATGTTTGTCTCAAACTTTTTTTATTTGGTGGACAGAGCAGACTGAGGCAGCTCATGCTCAGGGTTTCAATGTCAGTGATGTCATGATAGCTGCAAACCATTAAAACCAAACATTTAGTTGGTTGTTTGTTTCATGTTGTGGTTGGATGTCAAAATAAACAACGTCTGGTGTTTTCCACTAATAATGATCTCAGTATTGGCATTGATCCTTATAAATGACATCCTGTGTGATAAGGCTGTTTGGCACTGGTTCAAGATGCTTGCTTACAGGATACAGCTCAGACTTAATGAGGCTTTTAAAGGAACACCGGCAGGAATCCTGGAACAAAGCAGGAAACTATCCCCCATCCTCATATTAAAAATGGATGTAAGATAGGCTGGCTAGTAAAAATGAATGTCCCTCTAAGATAACAGCTCTCATGTTGCCACTGGCGTGTTCACTCAGGCATGATGTAATGATGGCAGATAGGACAGAGTTTGATGCATTCACCCTCAGTGGCTCTTACGGATTTGCCACAAAAGGCCTTCCAGCTAGTAAGACGCTGGAAGGAGTGGGTAAGTGGGCCACTGTTCCAAAGGCAAGTCAATGGGAGTTAATCAATATATGAAGGTTGGACAAGTTACAAGTGTGTTCTGCATTGGCGTACCTTCATTCAACAAACGATATAAAAAAATCGGAATAATACATTTCCTCAGATGGTAAGAATGTGTCCCAACCATGCACTTGTGACAGTTTCAATGTAAGCAGTATATGTACAACTGTCCAAAATAAAATGTTCTACCTCTAAAAATGTAATTCCTAGGACTTGCTAACATTTACACAGCAACATTTATTTTCACAACAACCACAAATATTTATTTAGTTTCACAGCACACCTGTATTGATTTCCATCTCAGCTACTGTAGTCTACGAGCTGATCTATAGGATAACATGCCCTAACACCTTCAGTTTGCCTGGATGTCTCGTCTTATCCGGCATTTTTTCTGGTCCCTGATATTTATTTATTATTATATATTTTTAGACACTGAGTAAACAGTTATATATTATGTTCCCTTCATTATTCAGAACAGCATAGTGATAGAGCTGTTAGAGCAGTAGCAGACAGTCCTGAGCAGCAGTGAACATTTGGCCGCAAACATCCACAGGATTAACAGGAGAGAGCAAGACAAAGGCTAGCATTTAATTCTTGTGTTTGGCTGCTTGGATGAGCCTGATGCAGCCAAACCAGAAAGGAAGGACAAACCAAGGTCAAACCCGCAGGAGAAAACACACTTCAGCTGCTTTGCACTCTCCTCCGAATGATGGAAATCAATCTGTACACGTTCACTGTAGTTATAAAGACGAAAAGCAACTGGTCTCACATGTTGAATAGAGATCTTACATGATTTCAGTGTTGCTAAGCATCTGAACAAAGCAGACCCTGCAGCTGCATCCGCCTCAGATGGTTGGGCTGCTGACCAGCTGCTGCTCAAATAAGGTTAAAGAGCCTCTGAGGATGTGCTTTTAGACATTTCAGCATTGTGTATCCCTTACAGTCAGACAGGCTTTCTAACACACAGTGACACAAGAGTTTTTATTTCCTCTAGAATGACGCATAATTTAAACAAAAAGAGTCATGTCAAAAGTGATTTATTTGAAGCCATGTGCTGGAAAAGCATCTATAGTAGACGTTTTGCAGAGAAAGCTGTTTCGATGTTTGCTCTATTGTTCTTTTAGGACATGTTTAGGTTGTTCAATATCTGAGAAAAAGGCTGAATGAAACGTGGAAACTAGCTCTTTTCATGTTTCTCTTACACTTCATTTTGTATATTTCTAAATAGTTTTGAGAATGCTGTTAGTCAGTGCAATGCACACTGTGACCTCTGAGAGTGACCTCTGTGTGAGTGATGAGAGGAGGACAGATATAAAACACTTTTATGACAGACATCCTCTGGCAGGAGTGGTCTACAATACTAAACCTGGCTCAACCGCTGTTCTCCTCTGGCTTGCCAAGGACAGGCAGGACTAAAGTGAGAAGACAGCCTGTTATCCTGGACTAACCCTGCTCTGTGTCCTGCAAAACCTAAAAGAACAAACCTGAAGGCATTACTGCTTCAATGTAGTAAGGTTTTATGACTCATAACATACCACAAGTCTTCACCGCAACCATTTCCTTATACTGAGCAGTGTTTTTATGAATGAATTCATGAAACACAATAGGACCTTGGTGTTGAAAAGTACTTTTTGACCTGCAAAACATGTTGCAGTCACGATGCTACATGTATTTCCAGAGTAACGTGCATCATATGGAAGAATAATCAATACCAGCCACAGCTCAGCCCATTTCCTTCGTCCTGCAAGAACAGAGCAGAACCTCATTAGCAGGGACGACTGGTGACAGAATAGAGACTGACAGGAGACAGCACTACGCTGCAACACAAACAACTGAGGTTGCATATTGTAAAAATAAATCATGTTAACAAAGATAGCATGAAATAAGTTCAGGAATGATCTGAAGGTTCCTTATTGATCTTGGACACAGTGGATGACAAAACAAATCCAAAGTGTCTTTGAATCCATAGAACATTTCATAACAGCTAATAAACGGACCCTGTATTGGGATTATTTTGTCAACTGCTGTTTAAGGTCAGAAATAAAAAATATGGAGTCAAGACAAATGGCAACTGTTTTGCCAGATGAAATAAGTAATCATTAACTTGCCTAACTAATGCAAACGTGCCGTGACAAGAAAAACAAATGCTGCAAAAGTATAAATTGAAATGCTTTATACTGTACATTTTAAACTGAATGTTTTAAATAGGTTTCTTTACGTTCTCCCCCAAAATCGATAAAGTCCATTTTGTGAGATACAGTTCTAACTCTTTAAAAAGGTGAATTCTCAATATGACAGATTAGGAAAGAGAGAAAATTAACATTACTCAGCTGAAAACATTTATGAAAATAGTATTAATAAAAGTAAAAATATTAGGACGGTTAAAAATGCTCACCTCCAACACAAAACCCTTACCATGCACACCTGTAATAATGATGTAAAAAAAGACAATTCTTTAAAGGTCAAAGGCCATGTTTTTTTTATTTTTTGCAGCATTACTCCTTTTATCTTTGTATGTAATAATCTAGACGAAAGTAGAAGGAGGGGTTAGATTCTCGTTGGAAGACAGACGGGGTAACGTTTGAAAATTACTCTGTCAAATAAAAAATATATAAATACATTACATGATATCAACCGCCTGAAAGAATAGTCATTCAAGTGGAACATACAAGGGGGAAAAGGGGAAAGGTGCATTTAAGGCAACTGCTAGTTAGCTGAGTTTGCACAAAAATAGTCTCTTGAACCGGAGTTGCGTTGGTGTGAATGAGGTTCAGTCCTTGGTAGAGTCAGTGTTACTGTCCGCTATGTAATGAGATGCCTCGATACCCTAGACCTGTGAATGGAGCCGGAGGGGGGAGGGGTATGATAGCAGATACACTAGTTCAGGTACATAGGGAACAAACACGGTCAACTAGTTAATATTGCAGGGACTGGGCAGTTGAATTGACAGGAGAGAAGTGGAGCAGGTGTAGTGTTGCGTTCACTTTCTCCCATTTCATTTTTGGGAAGTGGCGATTAGTGTTACGTAAAAGAGGGTCGTTAGTATCAAATACATCTTTGTTAGTAAGAAAACAAGTATAGAGAGAACCTGCAGTGATCTTGGGACAGAGAAATGTGTACATTTTATTGTCTTTAAAGTTGAACTTCGTTTAATAAATCTAGCTTTTGTCAATTTTTTGTGTGTCAAGGAGAAACTGATGACATATTTATTGAATTTAAATCAATCTACCAATTGTCCGACTAGAGTTGATGAGGATATTTTGCAAGGAAGCCTGAACATATTTACAAGTTTGTTAAATAATGTGTAACGTTAAAGGGAACATTTAAAGTAGCTCAGGTGAAACCAGCACCCCCTGCTGGTCAATCCGAGAGAAACAGATTGACTGATAAAGAACATTGTGACAGAGGGAGGGAAAGGAAAAGGGAGGCAAATATTTGATTATTCCACATTCATATTCCAACGATTTTTCATTTATAATTTTCAAGGAAATAAAGTTATTCTTTGCAGCCGTCACTACAATAAAACAGAGCAATTTGTACCCTTTAGAGTCATTTATAAACTACATCAACTGTTCAAGCTGCTTCAGAAAATAACTATTCACAGAATAATAACTATTCACAGAAATAAAAAGGGGAGACTACATTAAATAATTCAGTCACATGTACATATCAACAAATGTATATATTATAGTACAGAGTAGGGATGTTTTCTCAGTGGAAATCTTGTGACACGGTATCTGTGTGGTGGGAGCTGTAAAAAAGAAAGATAACCAGAGAGTAAAGCTCTTACAGTCTGCTGGTTTTTGAAAATAAATTAGAAGCGGTTTCACAATCTGTGGAGATCCAGGTTGAGTGGAGCTGGATCGAAGAGTGTCGTTCCCCTCGTGATCTTGTCTTTCTCTTTTTAACTCTCATCGCTTAAAGTCGCGAAGACGTGTCGACCTGAGTGTCCTGTATCCCCATTTTAGTGTCTTTGCACACCACTCTGCAGTGTCTTTGACCTCAGGAGAGTCCAAGCAGTCTGTGTTCGCGCCACTCTGGGATCAGCCATGACACACCATATTCCTTAGTGATCCTTATTATAATCTGACCTGAGACCAGTACTGGCCTCTACACTCCTGGGACCTGAGTTGGCTCGCTTTTATTCACCAAGAAGTTGCATTTGTGAAGAACATCCTTTTGGGTTTTGAAAGGAAAGAAGAGATGTTGTGGTCCGGAGGTTTGTGTGCCTCGTCTATGAGTTTTTTCTGTCTGCTTATACTGTGACTAAATGGTGATGAATGACACTATATTACCCTGCATGGCAGAGAAAACATTTCCCAGGCTTTGGTTTGGAATTGTCAAAGCATGTGTGTGTGTGTGTGTGTGTGTGTGTGTGTGTGTGTGTGTGTGTGTGTGTGTGTGTGTGTGTGTGTGTGTGTGTGTGTGTGTGTGTGTGTGTGTGTGTGTGTGTGTGTGTGTGTGTGTGTGTGTGTTTGCATCTGCATGCGTCTGTATATGCATGCGTGTCCGTTAACAGTGTGTATGTAGGTGTGTGTGTCATTCTTGCAGCCTGCTGCAGCACTCCTAGCTGCATTTACAGAAGTTTATTGTCCAATGCCGATCTAAAAAAAAGTCCCCCTGGGCAGTATCCTGAGAACCCCACCCGCATTTAAAAAAATGTAAGGATAAAATCTGAATTACAAACGTCCATGGCCAACACACGACACATCCACCTACACCGACAGCAGTCACTGATGTTATGACACGAGCAGCCACTGCTACGCACATTGTTCCACAGTCGTCCAGAAAATAAATAACACTGCAGTCACAAACAAGATCCCCAAGCTGACACACCACCTGAGAGACAAAGAGAGAGGAGTCACAAAGAATTAGAGGAGTCAAAAGTAGTGTGCAAATGTAAAGTGCACTGCACATTTCATTATGTTTAGACGACAGTATATATTCTACTTCTTTTTGGGGTTAAGCAATGTTTCAGCAAATCCGTCAGCCATCCACACTTAAAAATAAATCAACCTAAAAGTACAAATAAATGTTCCTGCACAACCATTTAAGAAACCCCAAAGTCTGGTTAATGAGAAAAAATCACGTAGAAACACGGGTTGACATCAAAGAGGTGACAACAAACAAACAAACACAAGATATGGTGATGTCGATGTGAAGTAAATATCTTATGCTGATGTAAAATGGAAGAGAATTAAATGTAACTGTTAAATTCAAAGACGTTAATGGTGCAAAGATGAAGAAGAAATGACGGTTGAATGTTGAAGGCAAGCTGTAGCAGGTACATGGAGGGAAAGTGAGCCGGCCAGGGTCAAATAGTTTGTGTTTCTTTAAAGCACTGAATGGTCACAGTGCGGTAACAACAAGATCCCCATGTACAAAACATTACTATTGTTCAGTTTGTTATTTCCTTTTTTAAAACAACTACAGATTAATTGTTGATAAATGATTAATTACATAATAAAATAAGTGTTGATGCATAATTTGTGTTGATTGTATAACATTTCTGTGCTCTTACTATCTTATTTTCATTTAACCATGAGCAGCATCTCCAGTTCAAATAGGACCCTTTGTTGTTTACATTTGGGTATGATGAGTACATTCCATAGATGAATCACTCCTGTGCTTTTATTCTGAAGGTCAGGAGCCTATATAGGAAGTACTTATATTACTACAGAAATGCAACTTGCTAAGCGCTTGTCAAAGACAATTTAGGCTCCGTAGCCAGATCATTCCCAGCGTTTACTTTGGAGGCTGCACAGAGCCAAACACTTGCTGTGCAGGTTCTGCTTGAACGGAAAATTATTTGACCGAGGTCCAGAGAAGAGGTTGCAGAAGTCTGTAGTTTCTACTCAAAGCCCTCAGGACTCACCTCTGCTACAGGACACGCCAAAGACTTCAAGGCCATAGGATAAAAGCAAGAGAAAAGAACAAGAACAGAAACAAAAACTGGAGAAGAAAGAGAAAAAGAAGAGACAAAGAAGTTAAAAGGAGAACACATAGGTAAGTTATGTTAGTATCAGAAGAGAGAGACACAAAGGTTTAATGTACAAGGAAACTTGACACTGATATATATGAAATATTTGTCTTAATAATATGTATGTAAGAATGTAATCTGACATGTTTTTGAGCTTTTTAAAAAGGATTGTTTTCACTACAAACAATGTGAAAAAATGAATACACTCAAAATGTAATTTTTAATTGATTTCACAGGCTTGAGATATTTAAGCTATTGCACTTAGAAGTACTTCTTTGTTTGCATCAAAGTCTAATTTTTGCGTGTGAAAATGAAACATATGCTACCTTTTCCTCCAGGTCTTTAATCTGCCTCCTCTGGATTTCCGTCTTGTCTTCAAGGTCACGAATTCTCTGCAAATATTCAGAGAGAAAACTGTAGGAAGGCTCAATTATCTCTAGCCAAGAGGGATTTCCCACAAACAAATAAAACATACAAAGCTATTTCCACACAGCTTTATCATCACACACACAAATCCCTCTCCATCACACAGACGTCTACAGACCTGGTGTGCCTGGTGCAGCAGCTCCATCCTCTCCTGGAGGATCTGGCAGTCGTACTCTCGACTTTTCCTCAGCATCTGCCTCCTCAGCTTCTCCACCGCTGTCCGCAGCTCGTCCTTCTGAAGCTCGTCCAGAGGCTCGCCGTACTTTATCACCTGCAGGAGCAAAACGGGCATCAGGCACAGTGGATACCATAATGGATTTGTATTTCTTAAAGACACTTCTCAACACTTTGGTCCAGCTGTTCTTTCTCGAACACTTCTTGTGTCAGCAGTAGCTAAGACGTAAAAGTAATCTCAAAACTGTAGGAAACCCATGTTTTCTTGATGTGTGTTGATAATTGCAAAGTCTCCATAGTCACAAATGTATCCCTTTGCAATAACGTTGTACGTCGATCATGAGGACGTACGGCAGATAGCGCAGATGTTCCACATTAGTGTGATGTTCATGATCTCAGAATGTGTGCTATAAGAAAACCTATAATGTTGCGACACCATTCTTGACATTAAAATTGATGTCTTCATTTGACAAACATCACATAATTGAGTATATTAAAAGACCTGAATGTCAGCATTACTTAAGGTTAACAAGAGGTTTCCAGGTATATACTGATTATTTAAAATATGTAGAGTAGTTTTCATTTCAATTCAGCTGTATATTGAGACATGAAGCACCTTGTCCTGCTGCAGGGCGTTGTATAACGTTGCTTCCAACTCCTGGATTTGCTGTCGGGAAAAGAAAAACAAGGTGTTTGTTACTTTTGATGTCAAAGATGCAAGAATTAAACTTTGTATTAACCTACCTATATTACCTGCAGTCCTACTGTTAACCACATTTACTGTATACATAACCCTAAATCCTTCACCGATACTTTTCATGAATCTAACCATACTCTTACACCAGGAACAAACATTTAAGTAAATTAAGTACATTAGGGTGCCTGAATATTCGTCCCCACATAATAAATGAGTCCCAGTGACTAAACATATTTGGGCCCCACAAAGTGATACATCACACTCAAACCCACACATACCATGTAGGCCTGGTCCAGGGCCTGCTTTCTGTAGTCCAGCTCCTCTTCTAGATATCCCTTCTGTTTACAGAACATCTCCTGTGCAGAAGAAAGTAAATCAGACACAGTGTTAGGGGGTATTATTTGTTTTCTTTTTTACCGTGTATTTTATACTTATACTTTATATAAACCAATCCTCCATGTGTGCTGTGCATGAGGCGTTATGGAGGATAACCACCTTCATATCACACTGAACTAAAGCTGCTATGATCCATTGCAAGTAAGAAAACATGTATATGAAATGTCATATTAAATAAATTATTAAATTGTTCTGGGTTGTTTGAACCGACCATCTCTATCTCCAGGTCCATCATCTTCTGGTGCAGCGACGCCTCCGTCCCCTCAATCTGTTGAATCCACTAGAGGGCAACAAATGGCAAATATTTGTTAGCACAACTATTCTGTGATTTATTTTTTCATTATTTAATAGAACCATAATATAGTTTCCAAACGTACCTTTTCTGCTAGTGACAAAACAGTGCTAGCCTGAATAATGGCCACTTGCTCCTCATTTCTTAAGTTCTACAAAAAAGGAGAAATGAAGAACTCTGTTAATAATCTACCTACAGTATATAGTGTCATACATTATGAAAAGTTAAATGACATAATGATTACCCCGTTGTCTCCCAGGATATCTAGAAGTTTGATGAGATCTGGTATGCACACGTCCTGTAATGAAAACAGAATAAAGATCAGAATTATACACAAAAAAGGCATTAACCATTAATTTAGACTTTTAATCTAAACTTCTTTCCACAAAAAATGTCTATTGATGTTTATAGGGTTGCATGCTCTAAATATGGCACCAAACAGCTTGTGGTATGTACAGCCATAACATTCATGGGCTCTCTTGCTCTTATACTTTGTAATCAGTTACTATAAATAATGCAGTGGAGTCCTTCTCCTTTGTACCTTGACCCCCTCCTTCATACAGTAGATCTGCAGAGCGCTGACTCCCTCAGAGAAGGGATGCATCCTCAGGTGGTTGAATGGAGGGGACTTCCTCTCACGCTCCTATGAAAACAGCAGAAAACATACCATGAAACAGGGAAGGCACAATAACTAACAATCATTATGAGCCCCTCCTGACTCTATTAGAACTGGGATTAAATAGTATTTTTACTTGTATCGGCTTGTTTTAGACTTTGCGCTTCAGACAGCATTTTTCAAATAGATCCAAATCAATGTGGTCATTCAGAGCTGAACTAAAGTCCCTGAATCAATCCTTGTTTCCATTTTTCTGCACTGATATTAAAGTTTCAGAACAGCAGGTGGGAAATTGGCCTTGTTTAGTCATGAACATGTAACTTATTCAAGTAAAATTGCTACCCCTGCTTCCATCTTTAGAAGCATTAGACAAACACCTTATGGAGAAAGCCTTTAATTACTGGTAAGGTGTGATCAGTGTATTCTCACACTGGACTGAGCTCTTCCCCTCTCTGCTCACTAGGTGGCAGATGAGGCCCTCAAAAGCTCCCGCCGGTATCTGCACTGCAGCACATAATGTAACACAAAAACCACACACTGATAGACTGTTGGGTCGTCTGGCTACATGAGTGTCTAACTTGATAGGATATTAACATAGCTACTTTTTGTAGTCATTTTTAACGTTTTTATGTACAAATTAGTGAGTTAGTCACTATGTTGCCAAGCATGGTAAAACAATTGTGACTGAGCCAATGGATGATTGATAGAAGTATTGCAATATTGATTAGGAACTTCTTCTTTTTTTTATTTCTTTTTTATTCTTTATTTATTTGGGGTCACATTATAATACAAGTACAGTTTTTCAAATCATATATTTTTAGAGACCCGAAGGTGACAAATTAAATAGCAAACAAAATTAGTCCAAATAAAATAAAAACGAAAAAGTACACAGGGGTTGTTTGAAATAGCAAATGTCCACACATGTACATATGCATACATATCAACATACATATACTGTATACATTCAATGCACATACATGTGACCATGCATACACATCTGTATATCAGTCAAACAAGGGATAGTCGTCTTTGGGATATGTAAATTCCCCACTTTTTCCATATTTCTTCAAATGTGTTTTCCTGAAGCCTCCTTGAGAAGGAACTTCTGACTGTCTGTGGCAATGCACCCGAAAACAATAACAATAGAATTGCAAACCAAACCTTTGTTTTAATACTGCAGCTTGACATGAAAAGGCCAAATAAGTTGTCTTTTATTATGAAGTAGTCACAGTAAATGCAATGTGACACTGAGCGCCATCGTTCATCTAAAAATGTGCCTACAAAACGAGACAACAATGGATTTTGGGCTTTTTTTGTCATTGGATGAGTTTGAGATATTACAGGGAATAATGGAAGGGGAAGCTATAGTGATATGATAGATAAAGAGCTGAACTCCTCCTTACTGATTTCTTTAATAGAATGGTTTGTTTTGCTGTCCCCAGTATATACCTACAGTATTAAACCAGTTTCTGTTACCACCAGTGAATATGGTGTCACTATTTTAACCATGATTGAAATAAAAGATTGCCACGTTATTCATGACAGGTGACTCACCTCTAGCTCCAGTATCCTAAACTCCAACAGTTCGTTCTGATCTCTGGAGTCTTGTAGTTCCTGCTGCGCCCGGCTGCTCTCTGACTCCATCTTTTCCAGCTGGACACCATAAAGGTAGAATTACCAGACAGGAAAAGGCAGTTGTCCACAACTCTAAACTGTAAATCGTAATATTTCAGGCATTTATAATGGTATTGAAGAATAATAGTGCTGTGCACACAAGACACAAATGACTATTGTCCCAACATTAAATACTCCTTTGACATATCAGATACCTTTTAAACTGTAATTCACACAATCACAAACACTGAGAAACACTAAAGATGTGTATTTATCAGGAAAACAACGTTGAAGTCCAACCTTGTCATATAGCTCCTGATTCCTTCGTAAGAAGAGCTGCTTCTCCTCCACCCATTTGGAGTCCTGTAGAGGACAGAAACACTTGATGCATTACATCAAAGCTATTTAAAGACAGTAGAAATATCATTAAATGCATGTTCCCTGTCAAACAGAACAAAGATCAACTCCAAATGTTGTGATGGCATGACATTGAGGACAGTATGGGACATGTTGATTGAGAGGAGTTGTTTGTTCATATAACTAAATGTTTATTTATCTAACTAAATTTGTATTCGTTATATTTGATTCAATATATTTTGCTGTATACTTGTCTCTTAAAGAGATATACATAAGACTTTTTGAAATAAAATAAAGCATTAATAATATATATCTTATACCATTTGCTATGCATCAATTTAAAAAACGACATTGTTATTACAGCCTTTGGTGTGATGTTGTAGCCGAGAGTAAACATCACACAGACCTTGCATGCATGTGTGCACACAGTAAACTGCCTTCAAATATTTGTTTTCAGGATGTGCTGCTCATATTTATATAGTGTGATATTTCTTTTATTTTTCCTTCACCGTACATCAACACAATGTTCCGCAGGTATCAATGTGTGTGTTTGTGTCTCCTACCTGTCCCTTTAGGTTCAGTTCCTTCTCCAAGTCTTCTATTTTGGCTTTATACCTGAGAACCTCTGCCTGGAGCTGCTCCTGAGCCTGAAACATCAGCAAAACAGACTTTTGTTAGTAACAAAATCACTGTTTCTCAAGTGTGGGTCCATCCAGGAAAGGGATTATTTATTTATTATTATAATGCTCATCAAAACCAGACACACACTTATATAGTTATTTCAAAAGAACCATTACCACATGACAACATATTCCTTTTCTTCCCTCATATCAATGAAGATAGCCTTTAAGAAGCTTTATTGTATTCACATTTGAATTAACATTACGAGACACCCTCTAAGGATTTACCTTATGTAAAGCGGCATTGGGTTCCTTGAAAGGCGCTATATAAATGAGATATATTATTATTAATATATAAGGACAGATTGGTGATGCAGGGCCCAGTCAATTTGGTACGTGCAGATAACATCAGATGCATTGTTAGAAAGCCTAAGAGGATGCTTAGTAAAGGGGTGGCCATTACCTGACCTTTGTATAAGCAGCCTTATTGTGTTTGGGCTGTGCATTCTCTCTGTTATGTCTCCGTAAAGTAAACGGGAAGCTCTTGTGGTATTTCTTTGTTATTTTTTGTGGCAAATACCACTTATTACTGAACTGCATCGCCACTTCTCTCCTTCACATCAGATAGATCATTAACTCCTCTACCCTCTCTCAGCACCAGAGACGTGCACAGACATTTGGAGGGGTTAAGACCTTTTGAAAATTGCAACTTGTTTTTAATGTAAAAGAAATCAAACGATTATTACATCAACTAAATTGAACAGTAATTCACATATCATAACAAAATAAGTTAAGGTGACTACTTGCATTCGGTAACTTGATTTTAAAAATGAAAACCAGGGCCATTTTTTGTTTTGCGGTCCATATCTCATCAAAAATATCTAATGTTAGTAGAACTATTAAAGACAAAATGGTGATAATTCTGTTCTAATGTAGTTTGACCATTGTAACTGCTGTGCAGTCCAGACATACTGATACAATAGGGCCTCTAACTAATTACCTTAAATAAACTCACTAATTAATTAAACCAGTTCAATACGCATTATTCTTATTCTTATCATTCTTTATGAGCGCAGTAACGGTAGTTATCTAATTACTTATTTATTTAGTATTCCATAACTTAATAACAGAGATGGTCAAACTAAAGTGGTAGAGACATGGCAGAAATCCTACAATGAAGCAGGACAGTGAACTGTTCACCCGTGAGAGGGCGATCAAGAAAAGAGAGCGAGCAGCCCCGTTAAGGGAGTTTACAGATGAAAAGACACAGAAAGACAGAAGTTCAATAACAACAAGTAGGCTATATTTAGGTGTTTTTTTGTAAATAACCGACGGTATCAAGAGGAAGTAAAGTCCCCTACTCCAAAAGTAAAAGGCTAGAGGGAAAGTTAACGACTGGGCCTGAAACTCTGATTGTGGGTGACTCTGCTGTGAGAGATGTAAAAGGTCTGTTTTGTAAGAACAACACCAAAGTACTCTGTTTTCCCAAGGATATGGTCTCTGACTTGGCTGAGAAGATCCTGCATATTGGGGCTGAACATCTGACTGTGAAGAATGTGGTACTACATATTGGAACAAATGATGTTGTGAAACAAGAGTCAGAAGTGCTGAAAGAAGACTTTAAATGTCTGTTGGAAGCTGTCAGCTCTCTAAATGCAGAGGTGTTCATCAGTGGCCCTCTACCGCCAGTCAGAAGAGGAGTGGAGAGATTCAGCAGATTGTTTGCACTGAACACCTGGCTTTCAACAGCCTGTATTGACCATTCTGTCCATTTTATTGACAATTTTAACTTTTTCTGGGATCGCAGACATCTTTATAAGGCAAATGGAGTTTGCCTGAACAGGTCAGGAGTAAAATTGTTTATCTCTAACATGTTCAACTGCCTGCGTCATCAATCTGTTCCCTCTGCCAAGGACAAGCGGCAAGAGGAATCAAAACAGGAGAAAGACACAACACATCGCGCAGAAAACCCTGAAGAAGTATCACTGCACCCGCCTGAGGAATGTTCTGATTATGGGAGACCTATGACACAAATGGAGGAGTCTCCCCTCCCGTCACCCCCCCTGTCAATGCCTTTGAGGATACTCTTCATTCATCCCCCAGCTCTCTCTACTCTCCGCTCACCCTTTCACCCTCGCCCTCCCCCTGGAGTTCGATGACCGCATGAAGGCGATACGCAGGGTTGGCAGCATGTCCTTTAACCCCGCCCCTCAACGACACCCACCAAAATCACCGGAGCAGAGACGCACACCATCTCCCCCGGCTTCATCACCATGCCTACCACAATCATCCACACCAAAACAATACAAGGAAGATGGAAGCAGATTTCCAAACCCCCCTTTCTAAAGTGTAGCCCTCACCCTGCCCTCCTATGATGAGAGGAGCAGGGTGGTGGGTCCTCCCTCCCCTTCAAAGCCTGATAGGGATGTGTGTGTACAAAACGCTGCAAACTGATATGTGCTGGGTCCAGGCTCAAGGCCGTATGGCACTCTCAACTCTTTCCAGAACATGCCGGGGCCCTGCCTGCCTGTAGCTTTGCCGATATCTGTGTTGATAGGTAATAGATTGAGAGTGGTGAATCAGCTTAGAAACAGGAAGCGCTCAAACGTTTGTGTGAGTTTATCAAATTTAGAAGTGATTCCATGTCAGCCACAGCTTGTTACAAAAAACATGACTGATAGTGTGTTGAATGAACTTAAACTAGCTTTATTAAATAGTCAGGTCTTTGGCAGAAAAAACATTTTTAATCAATGATTTTATCACTGAGCACAATCTCGATTTTATGTTTTTAACGGAAACTTGGATTGAACAAAATAACAGTGCAGCTGTTCTTATCGAATCAACACCTCCCAACTTTAGTTTTATGAGTCAGGAAAGAATGCATAAGAAAGGGGGTGGAGTTGCTATTCTGTTCAATGATTCCATTCAATGCAGCAAGACAACTTATGGGAACTTTGCTTCTTTTGAATATGTGGCCCTTCAGCTGAAATGCTCCTCTCGAGCTCTGTTCCTAAATATCTATAGACCATCCAAATACTGTGCAAGCTTTTTTGATGATTTTTGTCTATAGTGTGTATTGACTTTGACCGTCTAGTCATTGTTGGTGATTTTAATATCCACGTTGACAACCCCCAGGACAGAGGGGCTAAATAACTGTTTTGTGTTCTTGATAACTATGGACTGACTCAGCATGTGACGGAGCCCACGCACAATAAGGGGCACTCTGGACTTAATTATCTCAAAGGGTCTGAATATCTCTAAGGTTGTGGTGACTGATGTTGCACTCTCTGACCATTCCTGTGTTTTCTTTGAGAGCTCTATTTCTGTTCACAAAAATGTTCAAAAAGAGGTAACCACAAAGTGATATTTAACTGAAAATACTAGGGAAATGTTTACTCAGAATTTTTCTTCCACACTTGCCCCTGCTAACATCTCAGTAAATGAGCTAGTAGATCATTTTAATTCAAAAATTAAAAATGTTATAGATGCCATTGCTCCAATTAAGGTAAAGGAAGTGGCTGGCAAGAAAATATCTCCATGGAGAAAGGCCATGACTGTGAGAGCAGAAAAAAGAGAATGTCGAAAAGCTGAACGCAGGTGGCGAAAAATAAATCTCCAGGTTCACTTTGAAATCTATAAAGAGAGACTTGGCCTTTATAATTTGGAATTGAAAAACGCACGACAGTCTTTCTTCTCTGACATCATTACCAAAAACAAAAACAACGCACGTGCCTTGTTTGCTACCGTCGATAGACTAACTAACCCCCCAGTGTCAGTAGCCTCTGAATATCTATCCACTAGGGCGTGCAATGATTTTGCCTCCTTTTTCACTGACAAAATTCAGAAAATCAGACAAGCAGTCAGTGCCTCTGCATCAGGTACAGCAAATGTTTAGTCCCTATGTCCACCTAATATCAATTCAAACACCATGACACAATTCCATCAGATTAATGATAAAAACCTGGAGGACATTATTCAACTTCTGAAATCCTCCTCCTCCATCCTCCTCCTGCTGCCTTGATATTATATTATATTAAAAAGATGTTTTGCCTTGCATGGACTCAGATCTACTTCATATAGTAAAGTCAACAGATATTGTTTTAAACTGTATTAAAGTAAACAGGTATTATTTTGAACTGTATTGAAGTGAACATGTATTATTTTTAGTGGTGCACAATAATTATCGGCCCGATATTAGGAATTATGACGTCATGCCGATAAACCCGATAAAAGTATTAATAGCCCCGATAATATACAATATCTTTTTTGGGTAAAAAAAAGAAAAAAATACTGCGGTGTGGGTGGATTGGGATGAGGGGCGCTTGTTTTTCAATCGGCTCCTCCCGTTTTGCCAGTAGTGTGGTATAGTGGTTTAGGAAGAGGGGAGTTTTTCACAAATCCAGCGCTCCCTAACTCATGCCTGGCTGTGACGTAAATGGTGTGCGGCCGTGAAGCTAGGACAGTAAACTAACATGTCGTCGGTAGTATGGGACTATTTCAAAGTTAGATAGTTCGCTTGCTATTTGTATTAACAAATGCAATGCAGAAGTTCCACGAGGAGGGAAAAAGGCAACGAGCTATAATACTTCCAACCTGATTAGTCACCTGAGACATCGCCATCGCTACGATGGTGTGTTAAAAGCATAAGCGTAGGAAGACGCCTGCGCTGCTAAACTAGCGGCGAATCCAAAGCCAGCTGCAAAGGCACCGGGGCTTTTACCTATCGACAAGGCTTTTGAAAAAGGCAAGAATTTTGCCAGATTTGTTTGGGAAAGTAAATATGGTCACTTTGAAGAGTCAAAACTGTTCTTGGCTTTGTTTTGTTCATAGTAGTAATGCTCATGTCATTTGCTCACTACTAGTCTTTTTTTTACCACCAGGTGTGCAAAAACTACAGGTACATTTAATATATTATTATCGGTATCGGTCTTGAGAAGCAGGAAGTTATCGGTATCGGTATCAAAAAACCAATATCGTGCATCCCTAATTATTTTGGACTGTTTTAAGTAATCCTATATATATAACCTTCTCACTTACACTCAATGACCCAGATACCCTGCTACACACACATAGACCTCCTTCCACCAGCACACACACATATTCTTTGCTCACCTACAGTACACTCACTGACCAGATACCCTGCTACACACACATACACCTCCTCCCACCAGCACACACACATATTCTTTTCAAGGTTCAATCTGGGCCAATATAATCTCAGGCACCAATATATCTGTGTATAATGTTTGATTGTTTAGGAAAGAATAGAGTTTGTGTGAAATATTCCTTGGGAAAGTAAAGGAGTGAACTCAGGTGCAAAAAGTGACTCTGTCCTTGTTTACTTCCGAAGCTCTCACGCTCTGTTCAGAAGAAAAATACTTTTTCCCAGAACTCTGATTCGCTGTATTGGGCCAGACCCGAAGTGAATCCAACCAGTAAGAACACCTAGGGGAGTGAGCAGCCGACACAACTCCTCCCCACGGACTCTCTGATTGGCTTAGGAGTAAAATGGGACGGAAGAGCCAACACAACTCCGCCCCAAATATGTCTATGTATACTGTTGTTTATTCATGCAAAATGCCCCCTGTTTCTGACTGGCTGGTCCCGATATCTGTATCGCACGGCAGTATAACTGGGAGTCCAGAGTACTCTGTAACTTGTATAAGTATTTTTTACCAGTAAAATCAGATTATTGTTATAATTTTTATTCCGGTGTTTTGAACTCCTTCTTTTATTAATCTGACCAGGCTCATCTAACGGACGGCGCGGAGCAGAGGTGGGCTTTAAGCCACCACCACTGTGTTTGCTCCTACAATAGTAAACAAATCTCTTCACTCAGGTGTTTTTCCACAGGCCCTGAAAACTGCAGTCATTAAACCGCTCTTAAAAAAGAATAATCTAGATGCTTCAGTAATGAACAATTACAGGCCCATATCAAACCTCCCATTTCTAGGTAAAATCATTGAAAAAGTTGTTTTTCAACAGTTGAGTAACTTCTTGCATTTAAATAACTGTTTCGATGTGTTCCAGTCAGGCTTTCGTCCAAAACACAGCACTGACACTGCTCTTGTTAAGGTCGTCAATGACATCCACTTAAACACAGACAGTGGCAGAACTTCAGTATTAGTATTATTAGATCTCAGTGCTGTGGGGTTCCTCAAGGCTCCATCTTGGGGCCTCTTCTCTTTAACATCTACATGCTACCACTGGCTCAGATAATGAAGAACAACATAATAAGTTACCATAGCTATGCAGATGACACACACATTTACGTAACAATTTCACCAGGAGACTATGCTCCAATTCAAACACTGAGTAAGTGCATTGAACAAATCAATGACTGGATGTGTCAGAACGTTCTCCAATTAAACAAAGATAAAACTAAGGTAATGGTTTTTGGAGCCAAGGCAGAACATTTAAAGGTTAGCGCTGAGCTTCAGTCTGCAATGTTCAAAACAACAGATAAAGCCAGAAATCTAGGTGTAGTCATGGACTCTGACCTAAATCAGCCTACTATCACCTAAAGAATATATCTAGGATTAAAAGACTAATGTCACAGCAGGATTTGGAAAAACTTGACCATGCTTTTATCTTCAGTAGACTGGACTATTGCAATGGTGTCTTCACAGGTCTCACTAAAAAATATATTAGAACGCTGCAGCTGATTCAGAACGCTGCTGCTCGAGTACTGACTAACACTAAGAAAGTGGATCACATCACTCCTGTTCTGAAGTCTTTACACTGGGCTGGCTTCCTGTGTGTCAAATAACAGATTTCAAAATACTGCTGCTGGTTTATAAAGCACTGAATGGTTTGTACCCAAAATACATTTCTGACCTCCTGCTCAATTATGAACAATCCAGATCTCTCAGGTCTTCAGGGACTGGTCAGCTTTCTGTCCCCAGAGTCAGAACTAAACATGGTAAAGCAGCGTTCAGTTATTATGCTCCAAATATCTGGAACAAACTCCCAGAAAACTACAGGTCCGCTGCAACTCTGACTACTTTTAAATCCAGGCTGAAGACTTTTCTTTCTGCTGCTGATTTTAATTGAACTATTCATATCTTAGACTGCACTGTAACTGTTATCCATGTATTTTTTCTTTTAATGTTTATTTTATTAGCTTTTATTTTTAATGACTGATTTTAAATGCCATTTTCTTAATGTCTTTCATCTTTTGTAAAGCACTTTGAATTGCCTTGTGTTGAAAAGTGCTATATAAATAAACTTGCCTTGTCTTGCCTCTTATACCCTAACTGCCATGAGACAACTCAAAATCAAGTTTCCAAAATCCGACACTGAGGTGGTCTTAACGCACCGGCAGATGACAGCGCTGACAAAGTGTTTTTCCCGCAGCGAGACGCTAATACTAATTGTGGGCTTATCATGTTGATTCGGTCACAACAGAAAAAACAAAAACAAATTCTCGCTCTCTCCAGAGGGGCAGGTCAGCCAAAAAGGCCAAACGGGCTGTTGCCCGGGCAACATTAGCCCGTACCTGTGCACGTCCCTGCTCAGCACTCTGTTACAGGAAGAACCAAAACAGGCTTGAACTGAATGAAGCTTTGTATTGTGTTGTTTTATGTAAATGTGCAGTCACAAATGTACAACAGGCTTACAGGCTTCAGTACTCAATAAAAAGGCTATGTGTCACTGCACTTATACTACTAACCCACAGTAAGTTATGTTGACCAGTAAATATATTAAAATGGTGTGAAACTCCCACAGTCTTATAGCAGCCATGAGAAAAGTAAAGCAAAATAATTTAAGAAGCCTTTTATGATTCTCATATTCACTCTCTGACTGTGGCCATTCACTGCTAATTAAACCAATATTCAGACACATTCTCTGTGAGCCAATCACATTCCAGTTCAGTGTGAAATGTATGCAACCCTGCTAAATGTCCATCAGGGGATCCTATACTACTTATCGCATCTCCACCACCCAAAAAGTGTACTACTTTGCGACGTGTCTTAATCTCCAAAGAATCCTTGCGTTCCTCAACTTTATCACCAACCTACTCCGAAACAGAAGAGTTGTTTCCTTTCACTAGATTGCTAAACTGAGAGGAATTGATCATACAACAATGGTATGTTTACAGTTTCAAAGCTCTTAGCAACTCTATTTGTGGCGATTCCCTCAGTTTCAGCTGGTGGTGAAGAACAGTAAGAACCATTTCTCAACCACAAAACAATTAAAAACATTTACTTAGAGAAACACAAAATTAATATCAATCAAATCACACCTGTGCCTTTACAACAGAAAAGAGGTTTTTGTTAAAAATAAACAAATAAACAAAACATTGCCTGTGGGTGAATAGTGATATTTTAGATAGAATGAATTAAAAAAAGGGAAATTATTACAGTAGGTTATACGTAGATGGGAGTGATAAACAGTGATTTTCTGACTGTGTTTTACCTTGGCTTCCATCTCAGCATCCAGAATGCCTCCTTTCTGTTCCTGCAGCAGGGCGTAGGCTCGCTGTAAGGCCTGATACTCTCTGGTGAGCTGACGGAAACGCAGCTCCGACTCCTCGTTGGCGAGACCCTTTTGTGACACACCAGGCAAGAGGTCAAAGTCTATAGGCGAATTTGGATACAGCATATTTCTATTCGAATGTGTCTGAATGGACGTGATCGTGAATGATATCGGAGTAAATTCAGGATTTTGAGTATTAAGTCCTAAATCCTGAACATTAGGCTAAATCTCACCTCCTCCAGGTCTTCATCGGGAGTCGCAGGAGTTCTGTCCATCCTGAACGAAGCCACTGAGGACGTCTCTGAGTCCATCGACTCTTCATCATACCCGAAGAAGGTGTCTACTACGATGTGCCTCTGCAGAGAAGGAAGTTGAAATATGTACAGATCTAAACCATCTCTGACCAAAGTCCTCACTCTTGGGTATCCCAGAAGTCTTTTTATTTTCCTTTTTCAATGTGGTATTCAACTAAATTCAACAAAACCTTTATGGGACTATCCCTTACTGAATCAAAAACATATCAATGCAGGTTTTACTTAAGTGTCAGAGGAAGAAGTTTACATTTTGAGTTTGGTGAACCTATATGTGTATAATGACTCATACACATATAGGTTCTACATGTTATACATTACATGTTACTTGTTAGACGCTTTTATCCAAAGCGACTTACATACTCAATACTGTGGGCAATCCCCACAGGAGCAATTTGGGGTGAAGTGTCTCAGGGACACAACGACATGCTGACTGCAGTGGGGTTTGAACCTGTGACCCCCTGATCCCCGTGTGGCGTGTCCCCGTGTATTATACAAGACTCACTTTAATACATGTAGAGCCGAGACATGATATTGACAATTAAAAAGACAAGGCTGACAGGCAGGTAGGCCATCCAATCATTTTAGCCGGGCTTTTTACAGTACTACGGCTTCCACAGATGACTTTTTTTTATGGATTTTTTGTCAAAGCACTTCAGATATTCATTGCTATCGGGATGTTAAGAGCATTCCATGGAATATAACAAAAAGTGTATCTCGAGCCGGTTTCTCAAACTTACATAGGCTACCCTACCTTTAAGGCAAGGCAAGTTTATTTATATAGCACCTTTCAGCACTAGGCAATTCAAGGTGCTTTACAAAAATGAAAGACATTCAGACAAAGGCATTTAAAAACAGTAAAAGATAATAAAATAAACATTAAAACAAAAACAAAAAATGAAAGACAGAAAATGGCATTTAAAATCAGTCATTAAAAAGAAAAGCTAACAAAATAAACATTAAAAGATAAAAGTTACAGTGCAGTCTAAGATATGAATAGTTCAATTATTTCGGTTCTTGATTTTTAATTTATTCACAGAACCTCCCTTTGGAAATCCGAACATTTCCGTCCCGATTGTTAATTTAGACTGATTGTTTTCACCATGTTATGCTCGCATGACATCCACAATCGGACCCTCAGGAGGGTGTACTAGCCCCCTACTCTGCTTTGCGTTCCATAACAAAGTCTTTAAGTGTTACCTGAACACCCCGTGTTACCAAAACACTATTTTTCACCCGTCGGTGATGTGATACTTGTTCCTCAGTACAAATCACCCAAAAACTAATCGTAAACCCTGGCTATGACGGATATCCCAAATATAAATATTTAAGTGATGATAAAATTCATTCTGCTTCCAAAAAATACTCTTTCACAAAAGTTTTAACCAAACTAATTACATTTTAAGATTAAAAGCAAGAAACAGCAAATGGTTCTACCTTTATTGGCCTTGAACTTCTTTTATGCCTTTTCTTTCTTAGTAGTTTTTCCCGGTCCTGGGAAAAAAGAAACAGGATAAAACAGCACTGTAAGAAGAGTTTTTCTCTCTTCTCTTTCAAAATAAATACGAAGAAAACCAACTCAATGACACCAAAGACTCAATATACTACAGAATCTGTTCATTGCTGCTGAATAAAACATGGATTTTATGCAAAAACGTCCTTATAAGTAATTATTTGAATTATTGATGAACCAGAAATCTTAGATTCTCACACTTTTAGATATATTAATTTACGCAAAACATGCAAGAAGAAAACAAGGTGTCTCATTATACTGTGAATTATTCATTCTACTTTTTTTTATTTTTTTTTAAACATAAGGGTAAAGTAGCATCACATTTCAACAGAAGCTCTGGATTAACCCCCTTGACCCTAACTGCCAACTATACACATACTGCGTGACCCTGCTAAACGGCGTCCTCATTAAATCAGTGTAAACATACTCTTGTCAGCTCATCAATTATGTTTTGTTGCTCCAGGACTTGGAGCTTGAGGAAGGCTATTTCCTGGTCATCGTGTGCTTGGTCCAGGTCATTCAGAGACTTTAGCTTCTTCAGTGGAGGATGGGAGCTGATCTTCTCCTTCTGCAGACACACAGCACACATATTTACCATAACCCTGTCTAAATCAGTCTGTCCCTGTTAACAAACCAAATACTTCATGCATATGTGATGCAGATGTGACTTTGTGCTGACCATCTCATTGTTCTCCCTGGACAGGATCTTGAGTTTGTCCTCTAGCTTCTGGATTGTCTGAGTCAAATCATCGTTCCTCTTACTCATCAGCTTGTTCCTGTCCAGCAGTGGCTTGGACTGTTTCTCTGACTCTCGAACTCGCTTCAGCTGGTGGTGAGAAAGGGGCTTATGAATATGCAGTAAACCTGGACTGACATGTGAAAGATAAAAGCTTGGAGATTTGAAGGAATTGCAGAAATATGAAGATAAACGAGGGAAGAAAGAGAATGCATAAGGTTCATGTTCTTTAAGTGAATCATTTGGTCATACCAGCTCATTCCTCTCATCCACCAGCAGTGAGTTGCGGTCCTCTAATTTGCGTACTGTCGAGTTGAGATCAGCAAGACGCCTTTGGTTTCTCCTTAAGTCCTGAAACAAACAAACCGTTTATTATTTAACTTATCTGGAGTGTTTTACAACAAAATTGCCATACTGTATCTGTAAACTTTTAAATGCTTAAATCTCATGAATATTACATCGAAATCAGATGAATGTTCACACTAACAGTCATGAGTTCACACGCTTTCAATGTGGCAATTGACTGAAATATTATTTTGATACTGAGCTGATCATGGGACTTCGACAAATCATTGATTAAACGCTGCTCACATATCTCATGCTTCTGGCAAATTTGAGGGTGCACAAAACTAATCCTGTGCGCCATTCAGTCTGTACGTGAACCTTTCCACTCTCTTAACTTGCATCTTCTGAGCACTTATATCATCATAACTGTCTGACTTTACTGTATAACCTAAGCTAAGAAAGGATGCAGCCACATCCTGATGTCAAAGCATCTTTTCTAATGTCAAAATCCCTAATAGCAAAGATTAGAATATATATCTCTGTCGGATCCAATTGGCAACAATATCACTTTTAAAGGCGCCCTATTATGCTCATTTTCAGGTTTCATATTTGTATTTTGTGCTTTACTGTGACATGCTTCCATTCTTCAATATTCAAAAAGCGCTATTTTTTCCCCATATTGCTGTGCTGCAGCACCTCTTTTTAGCCTTTGTCTGAAACCAGAGCCCAGTCTATTATGATTGGTAAACCGCCTGGAGATGTTACGCCCCTTAGCGTCCAATGTGTTGGAGCACTAACCAATAGAAGCGCAAGTGTTCAATAGTGATGTCACTGTGTTACGGCATTGTTTGTGAGAGAAACTCCCTCTGGCATGAACTGGGATTTTAGCCTTTGCAGACCATTTACATGCACAAAAACCTGTATAACACACTAAAGGAAAGCCTAAACCCCAAAAAGCATAATAGGGCCCCTTTAAAGGACACAGAGCTTTCAGTTTGAGCCCAAGATTCGGAGATTCAGACTGCCAAAATTGAGCTTATAGCATTTCTTTGTCAAATGGAGTTACACAAAATGTCATGCATGCTCAAATAATTTGTTACAAAACCATGGCACATTGCAACTTAGCTACAAATTGATATTCAAGAGCTAAAACAAAGGGGAACGAATAGGGTTTAAGAAGTAGGAAGGCTTCCAGTTCTCACTCAAATTAAAAGTATTATCTAAATATTTGATATGATTACGTGGAGCATGGAACTTCTCCCTGCTCTTCCTCTCTACTTACTGGGCTACCACAGTGCTCAGCTCCATCTCCAGCTCTGCCGGGAATCTCTCTTTTGGGGCTTCCCAGGCCGCACTCAGCCTCCTTCACCAGGAACAGCTGGTCGTCCAGAGCTTCCTTCTGGAGCTGCAGCTTCTGCAAGAAACCCGCCGTTGAATCCAGTTCCTTCTCCAGAGCAAAGATGCAGCGATCTTTAGATTTGATTTCATCCACCTATAGTGAGGAAGAAGGACATAATTAAGTACTGATGTAACTTGGTTCTGTTGAAGTTCAGAGTCTCTTATTTGTTACGCTGCTATAGCTAAATGTTATAATTTAAATTAAATAAAAAGACAGTGAATATGTTGACAATGAAAGTACTCAAAAGAATATATGTAACATTGTCCGGCTCTGCCTTTTTTCGGTTTCTTGTTATTGGTAATTGTAAGTACAAGCTGACATATTTTTATTATCAGGATAGTTTTTTCTACTTAAAGTGAGACAAAATAAGCAAATTAAACATTATTCAAAATGTTTTGCAACACCATATTAGGACAGCAGTACGTATGACTAGTAGGTAGACACTGCAGGCACAATATACAGAGACTGTGGTGTGATGAATTTAATCCAAAAGTAATCAATGTCCTTCCAAATAAATAAATATTACATATCAAATTGCTTTCTCGTAAATTTGTGATTTTAGGATTTACTAGAAAATTATTTAAATAATAATAAATAAATAATACTGACTGAATGAAAATAGACAAGCTTTAAGATTATACCTAAGTACACATGAAATAGAAATGAAGCTGAAAATAAAATCTACTACACTATGCTCAATCCCTGCATGAATATTCAACAAGCACAGTGGTCCTAATTCATATTTTGGCCAATGGACATATATCGGTTCAGTATTTAATCATTTGGTCGCGGTGACTGTGCCTACCAGTCTGCGGATGTCCTTCTCAGAGTCCCACTTGATCTTAGAGATCTGCTCCTGGTGCTGCTGGTGCTCCACCCGCAGGTCGCCAGCCTTCATCTTGTCGGACTGGATCATGTTGCTGAGAGCCTCGTCCGTCTGCTTCTTCAGAGACTTCAGCTCCAATATCTCCTGCAGGAGCTTCACCCTCTCCACGTCGAAGAAGCGGCGAGCATCCTCCTTGGCTTCCATAGTCAGGGCTGTCCGAACCTGGAAGAACCAGGGGGGCAAAAAGAAAGGTTTTCATGTGAGGGATTTCCACAGAAAGGAAATATGAGTAATGGTTATTTATTTATAAATATATATAAATAACTGTTCTTGAGAAGGGAGGCTGGTTATCCTGAGCCAACCCCATCTTTCCTGGGTTTAGCCCAGTGATGGCAAAAGTACACACATCCTTTACTCAAGTAGAAGTACAGCAACACGCTCTAAAGGTAGAAGTACTGACTAAACTTCTTTACTCAAGTAAAAGTAAAGAAGTATAGGCTTCAAAATGTACTTAAGTAAAAAGTACCCATAACTACCAGCTGTTTTAAAGAGTAACTGACCTCCCTTTATATTAATAGAACAATAATGTCATAGTTAGCTAATGAATGTTTCGATGCTGAACAACGTCACAATTACAAAGTTTTCATTGGTCCCTCTTCTTTAGAGAAGAGCAGGAAATGATGGATACATGGATCGTGTTCAAATCAATAGGCACGCAATGACTCTAAATAATAATGATCACGCCACCAAACACAGATTAAAACTAAAGTAACAAGCCTGTTTTGAAAATGTAAGAAGTAGAAAGTACAGGTATTTGTGTTCAAAATGTAAGAAGTAAAAGTTAAAAGTCGTCAGAAAAATAAGTAGTGGAGTAACATTTAGTAAAGTACAGTAACAAAGTATATGTACTTCATTGCTTCCCACCTCTGGTTTAGCCCCACATATGTTTCACAACAGCAAAATCAATCACTATCTTCACTCCCTTTTCTTAGTCTCACCTTCTCTCCGCTGCCATCGCGCATGGCGTTCAGAGCCGCTTGAGCCTCTGGTTCTCCTGGTCTTTGATTTTGGCGTGGCGGGCCAGCTCCAGCTCATGTTGCCGTGTCAGGTTTTCCCTGAGAGCCTGGAGCTCTTTTAACTTCTCCTCGTGCCACTTGGCCCGCTGCTCCGTCATCATGGCAGTGTGACGGTGCTGCTCCTGCTCCCGCACCCGCTTCACCTCCTGGAGCTTGTCGCGCTCTAGTTTGCTTACCTTTGAGAGGAGCGACAGAGAAGAGAAGAGAGGAATTAGGTTTCCGTTTATTGTACTCCAAGTAGGAATCACGCTCTGTGATTTACGCAGTTGAGGTTATCAGGGGCGCGTTGTGGATTTGATGAGTTGTGCATTTTGACCACCCTCAGCAAAATTTGTATTCAGCTTAATATTTAAACAGGGGGGGAAAAGGCCTTAAATCATGAAGAGGAGGGATGTTCCTCCTGCACTTTGTCCTCCTGAAATTTCCCTGTAAGGAATTAATAAAGTATATCTTCTCTTCTTCTTTCTTTCTTCTTCTTAAGGACAACATAATGATTGTTAAGATGGTGTCAATGTACCGAATGTAAGAGTGTCTTGTTCTAACTTAAGGTAAATCATCCACTTGTCCTCATTTATGTGTGTACTAGTTTTCTACATGCAAAACACAGTACATCGAGTACAACATTACCATTTTGTATAACGTCAATATTCAACCTTATTCAACCTGATCTGCCTACGGTAAAGGGCTAAAGAGGGACACTACATTTCAAGCATGTTATATAGAGAGGCTGTGCATTAACTCAACATAACATGCATGCTGTACCATAAGTGCAGGATGTCGAGACATAGGCATGCCAGTCAGAACATTTACTCGAACCATAAACCTAAATCTTAGCTTTTTTTGGACCTGAAGTTATTGTCTTGCTTTCAAAAAAAAGAATTAAGGTTTCAAATCTACAATCATTGAAACATTCAGAGGAAATGTATGTATTTAGATGATTAACAGTACCTTGCATTTTTCTTGTGTAGTTCTATCTGAATGTCAGTCAGCTTGGACCTGAGGTCTTCATTGGCTGCCTGTAGGGCAGAGATGAGCGCTTCAGGCTTCTCGCTCTTCGTACGCCCTTTCTTGGCCATTGAGTCAAATACTAGAGGGGCTCTTCTAAAGCTTTCATTGAGACTTCACAGAAACTTTCCAAGGCGCTCCAATGGTTTCCAGTTCCTCCTCTTCCTCATTCTCCTATGAGAAAAAGGGCTTGGGGTTGGAGGAGACACAAGGAGAGACAGAATGAGACAGATTTACTTGGCACAGTGTTGCTTCGAGATATGCGGAACAGCATGCTAACATGCTCAAATTGATAGCATTTGGATGTTTTCTGTTAGATTTTTAGA